>NW_025969014.1:0-17004 GCF_021869965.1 Rhincodon typus
TCATCCAGCTCTACACCTTGTTATCTTTGCTTATGAATATTTGTTTTAGGATGTATTTTTCCATTCAGGCCAGACCTCCGGGTCTTTGATCAAACAGTATTCATTTACACAACATATGAAATGATCGTGCAGCAGACAAGTTTGCTCTCAGCAGCTCAAGTTCCAATCTTCTACGATAGACCAAATCACACGACTACTGAGGTCACAGTTACAGAGGCTAATTTACAGATTCATTTCACTCAACCTCTATAATATCATTAAATAATCACTAGTTGGCCCTTTGATGGACATTAACACACCGACACAATCACAAGGCATATCTTTTCATGTATTATTTTGTGACTCGTTGACAGAATATTTCTCTACATCTGCAAATAAAAGCAGACAGTTACTACTGCTCCAAATTTGGCTGTTTACTGCAATGCAGAAAGGAATAAGACTTGTCTCAATGCATTGTCATGCTGGATTATGTGTGCTTAATTACTGGAGGAGATTCAGAACATCCAGATTCAGGTAAATCTATTACCAACTTTACAAATAATACAGAACTCACATTCTTCTTGACCAGAATGCATTGTGGAAAAAGCAGTATAATTTTGTTACGCTAACTATACCGAGACTGGTTTAACTAGCTACTGACAACCCAGGACAGCACGGTGTCTCAGTGGTTAGCACTGCTCCCTCACAGCGCCAGGGATCTGGGTTTGATTCTACCCCCAGGTTACTGTCTGTGTGAAGTCTGCATGTTTTCCACGTGTCTGCGTGGGTTTTCTCTGAGTCTCTGGTTTCCTCCCACAGTCCAAAGGTGTGCAGGTTAGGTGGATTGGCCGTCCTAAATTGCCCGTAGTGTCCACAGATATGCGGGTTAAGTTTGATAGCCATAGGAAATAGGGGATAGGGATAGATGGCTGGGTCTGGGTGGGATGTTCTTGGGGGGGGTGGTGCAGACTCAATGGGCTGATTGGCCTGCTTCCACACTGGAGGATTTCTATGAGCAAACCTATTTGATTTTTCAGATGTTTACCTGGTTAAATGTAAACACCTGGATTCTGTGGTCAGTGGCCGAGCAACACTGCTCACCACTGACCTTGAAGATAGCTGCTCACAGAGACTGACGGACCTCCGTTGTGTAGGTTTCCCTCTTCCCAACAGCAGTTTAACTCTGTTGCTAAATCAAGGGCATCTCCATGTTTGTGGCAACAATGTGGCCAGATGCACACATCGCAGTATTCCCAGACAGCAAAATGGGAGACCTGAGGCACTTAGTAGCCCTCATTGTTAATTCAAATTTCCATGTTGCACCTTCAATTATTAGGACTGGAAGAGGTTGGTCAACTCGGTTGGCTGGATGGTTGGTTCACAATAACACCAGCAGAATGGACTCAATTCACAGCCAGGCTGAGGTTACCATCTTGCTTCTCAAACCTTCGCCTCACCTGAGGTATAGTGACCCTCAGATTAAACCACCACCACTCATCCCTACCTAATGAGGGAGCACCCCTGTGGTGACTTTATTTTTGTAACTGGAACTCGATCAATGCTAAAATTTGGATTATTATTATCTTTTTAAGAGTAATAATTATTGGAAAATACATGGCCTTTCAAGAGTGGCTCAGTGGTTAGCACTGCTGCCTCACAGCACCAGGGTCCCAGGCTTGATTCCACACTCGGCTTACTGTCTGTGTGGAGTTTGCACATTCTCCCCGTGTCCGCATGGGTTTCCTCCCACAGTTCAAAGATGTGCAGATTAGGTGTTACTAAATTGCCTGTGGTGTCCAGGGATATGCAGGCTAGGTGGATTAGCCATTGGAAATGCAGGATTGTTGGTTGGGTGGGTGGGTCTGGGTGAAATACTCCTTGGAAGGTCAGTGTGGACACAATGGGCTGAATATCCTGCTTCCACACTGTGGATTCTATGGCTTATTTGATATTCCACCTGTATAAAGTTTGTTTCTCAGAACGGGTGAGGAATACTGAAGATGGTAGAATTATTAACTCGGTTTTCACATCATTCACCATGTTGGAACCTATTCAACACTTTTTATAGTGAGATTAACTGTATTTCTCATCAGTTCAATAATTCCCATTGATTTCAGCTGGGGAATACCACAAGAGCATACCCTCTGGTAAACCAAACCATCATTCTCACCAATTCTGAACTTCCACATTATTGTGCGGATGTGCAGATGCCAGAAATTGATATCAGCTCAAGCACAAACAACTTCACCATCATAACGGGCTCATTCAGCAACAACTTCCAAGCTACAATGACTGGGTGAGAAGGTGTTTAGCACGCTTGCCTTCATTGCTCAGACCTTTGAGTATAAGAGTTGGGATATCATGTTGAGGTTGTACAGGACATTGCTGAGGCCTCTTCGGCAATGCAGTGTCCAGTTCTGGTTGCCCTGTTATAGAAAGGATATTATTAAGCTGGAGAGGCTTCAGAAGAGATTTACCAGGATGTTGCTGGGAATGGAGGGTTTGAGTTATAAGGAGAGGCTGGTTGGCTGGAATTTTTTTCACTGGAGCGTAGGAGGTTGAGGGGTGACCTTATAGAGGTTTATAAAATTATGAGGGCTATAGATAAGGTGAATGGCAGGTGTCGTTTCCCTAATTAGAAACTGGCTTGGAGGAGAATTTGTTGGAGTACTGTTCCCATTCATCTGCTGGGGATTTCAAGACAAGGGGGTAAATTTTTAAAGTGAGAGGAAAGAGATTTAAACAGACATGAAGGGCAATTTATTTACACAGACAGTGGTCAGTGTGTTGAATGAAATTCCAGTGGAAATGCTGGATGTGGGTACAGTTACAATGTTTAAAAGACACTTGGATAAGTACATGAATAAGAAATGTTTTCAGAGATATGGGCCAGGCATAGGCAGGTGGGGCTAGTTTAGTTTGGGATTATGGTTGGCATGGACTGCTTGGACCAAGGGGTGTGTTTCCCTGCTGTATGACTCTATAACTGCCACCTAGAAGGACCAGGAGCAGCAGATGAATGGGAACACTACACCAAGAAATTCTCCTCCAAGCCATTATTTTTTTATTGCATTCCCGGGATGAGGGTGTCGCTGGCTAGGGCAACATTTGTTGCCCATCCCTAATTGCCCAGAGGGCAGTTAAGAGTCAACCACATTGCTGTGGGTCTGGCGTCACATGTAGGCCAGGCCGGGAAAAGATGTTAGTTTCCTTCCCAAAAGGACATTAGTGAACCAGTTGGGCTTTTCCGACAATCAACAATGGATTCATGGTCATCAATAGATTCTTAATTCCAGGCATTTATTGAATTCAAATTCCACCATCTGCCATGGTGGAATTCAAACCCAGGTCCCCAGAATGTTATCTGAGTCTCTGGATTAACAGTCCAGTGATAATACCACTAGGCCATCACCTCCCCCCATGAATGAAAAAAATTTGAAAAATTCAGGTCTTCTTCTTAAGAAATGAGGGCAGTGAACACCATCTAAATGAATACATTTATGTTTAAAAACTTTGTCTGTAGAATTTCTCAGCAAAAACTCTAAAGGCTTTGTTTTTTGAGATTGAGGTCTATTCACCTGAAGACATTGCCAAGGCAACACTTAAAGGGTTATCAATGAAGTCTCACTTTAGCCAGTTTCACTGTGGCGTGGCCCATTGTCATTTTCCATTCAAGTTTTCGCATTCACATTGGAGCCAACTCACTTTTAAGGGCACCTTAAAAGAGGAGATGGAATTTAGAGATGGAATTCCAGATTTTATGATTCCAAACTCTGCCAGTTATGGGGTGGAGGAAGTAGGGGGATGTTCAAGAGACCATTGAGGATGTGCAGAGATATCTGAGGATTGTAAGGCTGGTGGAAGTTAAATGCTGGGCAATTCCTCTGGAGAGCTGAGACTGCTTTACCCAAAGTAGTAACCTCAGACCAGGCAGGCATGGTCAGGTGCCGTGATTTCTACCACTGTCCTGACAGAGGAGTGAGGCCAGAGTCAGTACCAACCTGTCCAGCAGGACCTCCATGACTCTGCCCTCAAAGTGGGATCCTAATATGCACCCGTCTGTCATGTCTAGGGCATATAAAAGCAACCATCTAAGACACCTCTGGAGTAACAGTGCTTATACTGGTGCACCACAGGTTGTTACAAATGGCACCAAAACAAGTGATGTCAATCTTTCAGAGAATATCAAAGAGTGGGTTGTTGTTCTAGGAACAGCACATGGTAAGATGGGGGTGGAGATAGGGTGTGAGAGAGCATAGGTGGGTAATTAATGAGGAGGATTTGGTAAGATACAGTGACAAAACCTGCCAGGTCTTTTGGCAACAAACCCTCCAAAAAGGTCAACATAACCTGGACTTAGATAAAACAAATGTAAAATTCAATTATTTAAATTGTTTTGCAAATGAGAATCGTTGATCTGACCCTTGACCTCTCTCTGTAACAAAGCCTATAACACACTGGAGCATTCAGTATTACATGCAAATAATTGTACCTAAGGGAAAATGATGGCAGATCCATATTCCCCTGGTAGTGTCCAGGGTTCAAAAATGTGTGTTATACCAGCGGTTCCAATAAACAAGAAACTGCTGAAATGAGCTAAAAGCAGTCTTGTTTACCAAGCATCTTTGCATCACTGCAAGAACCAACCACCCATAGAACCAGCCTAAATTGAGTTAATAAGGTGTACAGCTGGATGAACACACAGGCCAGGCAGTATCAGAGGAGCAGGAAAGCTGACGTTTCGGGTCTGGACCCTTCTTCAGCAATGGGGGAGGGGAAGGGGGCTCCGAAATAAATAGAGAACATAAGAACATAAGAACTAGGAGCAGGAGTAGGCCATCCGGCCCCTCGAGCCTGCCCCGCCATTTAATAAGATCATCGCTGATCTTTTTGAGACTCAGCTCCACTTACCCACCCACACACCATAACCCTTAATTCCTTTACTGTTCAAAAATTTATCTAGCCTTGCCTTAAAAACATTCAGTGAGGCAGCTTCAACCGCTTCACTGGGCAGGGAATTCCACAGATTCACAACCTTTTGGGTGAAGAAGTTCCTCCTGACCTCAGTCCTACACCTGCTTCCCTTTATTTTGAGGTGATGCCCTCTGGTCCTAGTTTCACCTGCTAGCGGAAACAACCTCCCTGCCTCCACCTTATCTATTCCCTTCATAATCTTATATGTTTCTATAAGATCTCGCCTCATTCTTCTGAATTCCAATGAGTATAATCCCAGTCTACTCAGTCTCTCCTCATAATCCAACCCTCTCAACTCTGGAATCAACCGAGTGAATCTCCTCTGCACCCCCTCCAGTGCTAGTATATCTCTTCTTAAGTAAGGAGACCAAAACTGCACACAGTACTCCAGGTATGGCCTCACCAGGACCCTATACAGCTACAGCATAGTCTCCGTGTTTTTAAACTCCATCCCTCTAGCAATGGCAGACAAAATTCTAATAGCCTTTTTAATTACCTGCTGCAACTGCAATCCTACTTTTAGCGATTCATGCACAAGGACACTCAAGTCCCTCTGCACAGCAGCGTGCTGTAATTTTTTACCATTTAAAACATAGTCTATTTTGCTGTTATTCCTAACAAAATGGATGACCTCACACTTATCAACATTGTGCTCCATCTGCCACACCTTTGCCCACTCACTTAGACTATCTATATCCCTCTGTAGACTTTCAGTGTCTTCTGCACACTTTGCTCTACCACTCACCTTAGTGTCATCTGCAAATTTTGACACACCACACTTAGTCCCCAACTCCAAATCATCTATGTAAATTGTAAACAATTGCGGTCCCAACACTGATCCCTGAGGCACACCACTAGCCACTGACCGCCAACCAGATAAACACACATTTACCCCTACTCTTTGCTTTCTACTGGTCAACCAATCCTCTATCCATGCCAATACATTACCTGTAATACCGTGCATATTTATCTTATGTAGCATCCTTTGGTGTGGCACCTTGTCAAATGCCTTCTGGAAATCCAGATACACCACATCCACAGGTTCCCCATTGTCCACCATGCAAGTAATGTCCTGAAAGAATTCCACCAAATTAGTTAAACACGACCTACCCTTCATGAACCCATGCTGGGTGTTCCCAATGGGACAGTTTATATCCAGATGTCTTGCTATTTCTTCCTTAATGATAGATTCAAGCATTTTCCCCACTACTGAAGTTAAGCTAACTGGCCTATAGTTACCTGCTTTTTGTCTACTTCCTTTTTTAAACAGTGGCGTCACATTGGCTGTTTTCCAATCTGCGGGAACCACCCCAGAGTCCAGTGAATTTTGATAAATACTTACTAGTGCATTTGCTATTTCCCCCATCACCTCTTTTAGTACCCTGGGAAGCATTTCATCAGGGCCAGGAGACTTGTCTACCTTTAGCCCCATTAGCTTGCCCAGCACTGCCTCCTTAGTGATAATGATAGTTTCTGGGTCCTCACCTGCTATAACCTTCTTGCCATTAGTTTTCGGCATGTTATTTATGTCTTCCACTGTGAAGACTGAAATGAAATAACTGTTTAATGTCTCAGCTATTTCCTCATTCCCAGTTATTAAATTGGCCTTCTCACCCTCTAAAGGACCAATGTTTACCTTCGCCACTCTTTTACGATTTACATATTTATAGAAACTTTTGCTGCCTGTTCTTATAGTCTGAGCGAGTTTACTCTCATAATCTATCTTACTTTTCTTTATAACTTTTTTTGTGGCTTTCTGTTGGCCTTTAAAGATTTCCCAGTCTACTAGTTTCCCACTATTCTTTGCTTTTTTGTATGTGTTTTTTTTCAATCTGATACTTTCCTTTATTTCCTTAGACATCCATGGCTGGCTCTCTCTTTTCCTACAGTTCTTCCTTATCACTGGAATATACTTCTGCTGAGCACTGTGAAAAGTTGTTTTGAAAGTCCTCCACTGTTCCTCAATTGACCCACCATAAAGTTTGTGCTCCCATTCTACCTTAGCTAACGCCTTCCTCATTCCTTCATAGTCTCCTTTTTTTAAGCACGGGACATAGGTACTGGATTTAACCTTCTCACTCTCCATCTGTATTTTAAATTCAACCATATTATGATCACTCCTTCCGAGGGGATCCCTAACTGTGAGATCATTAATTATTCCTGTGTCATTACGCAGGACTAGATCTAGGATAGCTTGCTCCCTCGTAGGTTCCATTACATATTGTTCAAGGAAATTATCGCGGATGCGTTCTATGAGCCCCTCCTCAAGGCTGCCATGACCAACCTGGTTTGACCAATCGATATGTAGATTAAAATCCCCCATGATAATTGCTGTACCATTTTTACATGCATCAGCTATTTCTATGTTTATTGCCTGCCCCACCACGATGTCATTATTTGGTGGCCTATAGACCACACCTATCAGTGACTTCTTTCTCCCTGCTATTCCTAATTTCCACCCAAATGGATTCAACATTTTGTTCAGTAGAACCTATATCATCTCTCACTACCGCCCTGATATCATCCTTAAAAATCAGAACAACGCCGCCTCCCTTAACTTCCTGTCTGTCCTTCCGAACAGTTTGATACCCCTGGACATTTAACTCCCAGTCATGACCATCCTGTAACCATGTCTCTGTAATGGCCGCTAAATCATACCCATTTGCCATGATTTGCACCGTCAACTTATCCACCTTGTTTCGAATGCTCCGAGCATTCAGATAAAGTGCCCTTATGCCAGTTTTTGCACCTTCTTTTTGGGTCCTATTACCTTCATTACTAACAGCTCTTGAGTTCTCCTTCCCTTTAACTTTTTTCCCAATTTTCAATGGATTTGAAGCTTCCTCATCACCTGCTAACCTGCTGCTTTGCCTTACATTAATTGTTATTCTCCCTCTACACTCACTTCTCCCTTCCCCCCTACTTACTAGTTTAAAGTCTTATTTACAACCCTATTTACCCTTTTTGCCAGAACACTGGACCTGGCCCTGATCAGGTGGAGTCCATCCCAGCGGTATAGATCCCTCCTGTCCCAGAACTGATGCCAGTGCCCCATGAAAAGGAAACCCTCTTTCCCACACCACTCTTTTAGCCATGTGTTTACTTCCCTGATCCTCGCCTCCCTATACCAATTTGCATGTGGCTCGGGCAGCAATCCAGAGATTATGACCTTTGGACACCTGTTTTTTAATTTTGTTCCTAGCTTTTCATAATCCCGAAACAAGTCTTTTTTCCTAGTCCTGCCTATGTTGTTGGTACCTACGTGGACCACAACAACTGGATCCTCCCCCTCCCTCTCTAGTATCCTCTCAAGCCGGTCAGAGATGTCTCGCACCCTGGCACCGAGCTGGCAACACACCATGCGGGATTCTCTATCCTGCTCGCAAACGATGCTGTCTATCCCCCTGATGATGGAATCCCCTACAACTACAATCTGTCTTTTTGCTCCCCCCTCTTGAATGGCCTCTTGGACCATGGCGCCATGGTCAGTTGGCTCATCCTTCCTGCAGCCCTGTTCTTCATCCACGCAGGGAGCAAGTGCCTCATACCTGTGGGACAATGTCAAGGGCTGCAGCTCCTGTGTTCCTGTCTGCAGGGTCCCTCTACCTGCCTCACTCACAGTCACACACTGCTGTCCCTGCCCGCTGATAGAATTAACATTAGTTAATCTACCAGGTGTGACTGCCTCCTGGAACACAGCATCCAGGTATTTCTCCCCCTCCCGGATGTGCCGCAGTGTTTGGAGTTCGGATTCCAGCTCATCAATTTTGAGCTGGAGCTCCTCAAGCAGCCAACACTTGCTGCAGATGTGGTCACTGCCGTTCTCAATAGGATCAGCTAGCTCCCACATCATACAGCTACAACACATCACCTGGCCTGCCATCTCTACTTAGTTAATTATTTAAAATTAATTAGTTTTTTTTTAGTTTCGCAGTGTTCTCTGCACCAGTAAGTTTACTCCGTTATATACTCAAACAGACTCCGGCTTTGCCTTCCCACCCGCTCCCAGAGGATTTGGTGTCTAGGTGACCACCCCGAAAGATAACAGAGATGAGGAAAATAAATGCAAATAGCTTACCTGCTCACCACACTTAGTCGTTATTATTAGGTTAGAGGAGGTGGAAGGGTGGGAGACACTACGCGTGTAGGTGGGAGGGAAGATGGACAGGTCAAGGATGTGGGGATGAGGTTAATAGGTAGAAAGTGGGGGTGGGGGTTGGTCAGTGAGATGGGAGAAGCGGATAGGTCCTACCCGTCCCTCCCTCCTCACTGACCAACCCCCAACCCAATTCCCTACCTACATTCACCTGTATTGGCTCCATCCCCACCTCCTTGACCTGTCTGTCTTCTCTCCACCTACCTGCTCCTCTGTCCACCTTCTATCATCGCCTCCCCTTCTCTCTATTTATTTCAGAGACCCCTTCCCCTCCTCCATTTTTGAAGAAGGGTCCAGACCTGAAATGTCAGCTTTCCTGCTCCTCTGATGCTGCTTGGCCTGCTGTGTTCATCCAGCTCTACGCTTTGTTATCTCAGATTCCAGCATCGGCAGTTCCTACTATCTCTGAGTGTTGAGTGTTGTGGTAACTGACCTTGTCAGACCAACCAGCATGTTGCGAGTGGTAGCCTACAGGACTGTACCATGCAAAAGCCAAATCATGCGAGGGCTGAAAATCTGAAGCAAAAACAGAAAACACTCTAAATATTCAGCAGGTCTGGCAGCATCTGTGGAGAGAAACCACAGTAATGTTTTGGACCCAATGACCCTTTCTTCAGAACATCCTCCCTGAAATTTGCCAAAAATGACACTTAGATGATCTCTGCAAAAGATTCAGCCCAGATTTAAAATTTCTGGTCAATGACCAACCAATCAGCCCAAAGTAATTTTTTAAGCATGGTCACCATTGTAATGTAAGAAACACAGTTGCATATTTGTGCAAAGCAAGCTCTTACAAACAGCAATGTGATTTAAATAAAAGGCCTATGAGTGAAATTAGTTGAGAGATAATTATTGTCTCAGACAGCTAGGATGGCATGGTGGTTCAGCGGTTAGCGCTGCTGCCTCACAGCGCCAGGGACCTGTGTTTGATTCCAACCTCAGGTGACTGTCTGTGTGGAGTTTGCACATTCTCCATGTGGATTTCCTCTGGATACTTTAGTTTCCTCTCAAAATCTAAAGATGTGCAAGCTGGGTGGATTGGCCATGCTAAATTGTCCCATAGTGTTCAGGGATGTGCAGGTTAGGTGGGTTAGCCATGGGGAAATGCAAGGTTACAGGGACAATGAACCAGCTTGGCGAGGCAACCAACCACAACACAGGGTAGACAGTTGGATTTGGGCACAGTGGGATACACTTTGGAGGGTGGCTGTGAACTTGAAGGGTTGAACTGCCTGCTTCTACTCTGTCGGGGTTCTATGATCACAGAGCATTATGCTTCTCATCTTCAAAATAATGTTATGATATCTTTTTCCTTTTTCCTTCTTCCTTTTGTTTTGTCCATTTTTTAAGCCTTGCAGATCTGATGAATATACCTAATGAGTCAATTTATCTCTTCTCTCTTCAGATATTTTTTTCTATTCCTCTTCCAGATCTACATCGGAAGGTTTTCTGTACATGTTCTACCATTCCCATTTTTTATGTGTGGTTTAAAATTGTCTGCAGTTATCTCCTTCCTACATTGCCTCCACCTTAAAATTCTTAGCCTTTAGTGCAAATCCATTTTTTGGTGGGTTCCTTCCTGATAGTGTAAACTTCTCAAACCCCAGATTCTGAGGAAAAAAAAATGAAAGAACTGCGGATGCTGTAAATTAGGAACAAAAACAAAGTTGCTGGAAAAGCTCAGCAGGTCTGAGGAAGGGTCACTGGACCCAAAACGCTAACTCTGTTTTTTCCTTCATAGATGCTGCCAGACCTGCTGAGCTTTTCCAGCAACTTTGTTTTTGTTCCTACATTCTGAGATCTGTGTTCATCAATTTTGAAAACTTGCATTTCTCTGACTGCTAGCACTCCACCATGAATGGACAACTGCTTATTAGTCCTAAACTCGTCAATTCCCTTCCTAAAATTCACCATCTCACTCCTTCTTATGTAAACCCCCTAAAACTACATTTCTAGCTCTGCTTTTGGCCATTTCATTGTCTCAGGTGTGAATATTTGCAAGACCAAAGAAGATCCCAGGCTTGGTCAAAATGGAACAGGAAAGTTTACATTTTGGGTTGGAACCGAAAGGGTCCCGACCCAAAACATCAACTTTCCTGTTCCTCTGATGCTGCCTGGCTTGCTGTATTCCTCCTGATCCACACTGTGTTTTCTCTGACTCCAGCATCTGCAGTTCTTGCTATCTCTTGGTCAAAATGGGGCAGGAGCTCTTATTCTATAAGTCCTGGTTCCAGAAGTGACTGCACTTCAACAATAATAGCCACAAACATCCTTTCCTGTCAACACCTAATGGTGAAAACTGGCAATTTTGTTTTCCTAATCCAAAGGCAAATCTCTGTTCTGTGATGAATTAGGGGTTGACACAGTTATAGAGTCATGCAGCACAGAAACAGACCCTTCGGTCTAACCAGTCCAAGCCGACCATAATCCCAATCTAAACTAGTCTCACCTGCTTGCACCTGGCCTATCTCTCTCCAAACATTGCTTTTTCATGTACTTGTCCAAAAGACTTCTAAGAGCTGTAACTGTACGCGCGTCCACCACTTTCTCTGAAAGTTCATTTCACACACAAACCATTCTCTGCTCTTGATATCATTTTAAATCTTTCTCTTCTCATCTTAAAAATATGCCCCCTTAATTTTGAACGCCCCCACCTAGGGAAATGACCTTGCTATTCATTTTACCTTTGCCCCTCATGGTTTTGTTAGCCTCTATATGGTCACCCCTCAACTTCCTATGCTCCAGCGAAAAACGTCCCAGCCAATCCAGTCTCTCCTCATAATTCAAACCCTTCATTCCTGGCAGCATATTGCTAAATCTTCTCAAAACCCTCTCCAGCTTAATAATATTCTTCCTATAACAGGGAGACCAGAACTACGCATAGTATTCCAGAAGAGGCCTCATCAGTGTCCCTGTACAACGTCAGCATGATGTTCCTGAACAACCTCAACATGATGTTCCTGTACAACCTCAACATGATGTCCCAACTCCAATACTCAAAGGACTGAGCAAAAAAGGCAAGCATGCTAAATGGGTTGATCTAAATTCTTCTTCAAGCATGTTGAAGTGAACTTAGTTAATGTATCCTTTAGAGGCTCCATCACATGACCTCCAGCTGTAACACCTGAATCAAGCAATCAATCATGTGACAGGTCCATCCTGACCACTCACTCAGCTCTCTGTTAGTCAAGCAACAATTTTTTGTTTTGTGTCCCCCCATTACCAATCAACAAATTGCTGAAGGAAATTGGAAAAATAGTTTGAACGTTTTTTAAAGCCTTTAGGATTTATCTTCTGATTCACGAGATTCATTTTTAACTCTGTCAGATCTAAGGAAAATGCTGCTAGTTTGGATTGCAAACTTCAACGGAATTAATATTTACTGTAGCAATCAATGCTGTGTGATTGTACTGGATGAAAGTAGTAAGCTCCTGAATTCAGATTAGTCACTATTATATAAAAGAAATCTGTTTTTATTCACTTGTTCATGAACTTCCTTGAATGTTTTACAAACCCTGAATGCTATACCCTAAATGTAATTTCCTCATGATATAGGAACAGCAGCAGGCCATTCCGCCCTTTTTGTCCACCCTACCATTCAACAGGGTGATGGCTACTCTTCTACTTCAATGCTATTTTCCTGCGACGTCTTCATGGAATCCCTACAGTGTGGAAACAGGTCCTTCGGCCCAACAAGTCTACACCAGACCTCAGACATCCCACCCAGACCCATCCAATCTGCACATCCCTGAACACTATGGGCAATTTAGCATAAAAACCAAAAGAACTGTGGATGCTGTAAATCAGGAACAAAAACAAAGTTGCTGGAAAAGCTCAGCAGGTCTGGCGGCATCTGTGGAGGAGAAAACAGAGTTAATGTTTCGGGTCCGGTGACCCTTCCTCAGAACTGATGGTGGCTGGGAAAACATCGGTTTGAAATCACGAGGGATTCCAGTCAGTGTGGACAGTGAGCAGGTGTTTCCATTGGCAGGACTAAGAGAGGTCATAGTTTTAGGCTAAGGGCTAGTAGATTTAAAACAGAGATGAGGAGAAATTATGTTTCTCAAAGGGTCAAGAATTTTATGAATTCACTACCCCAGGGTGCACTAAATTGTCATACATCGCATAAATTAAAGTAGGAGGTAAAGAGGTTTTTAATTAGCAAGGGGTTGAAGGGTTGTGGAGAGTGGGCAGGAAAGTAGAGCTGAGGTCAAGATGAGATCAGCCATGAAAGTGTTAATGGGCAGAATCATAAATTCCCTACAACGCAGAAAGAGGCCATTCGGCCCAACAAGTCCACACTGACCATCCGAAGAGCATCCCACTCAGACCCAATCCCATCCCCATAATCCTGCATTTCCTATGGCTAACCCACCTCGCCTGCACATCTCAGAACACTTCAGAGAATGTAGCATGGACAATCCACCTAACCTGCACACCTTTGGACTGTGGGAGGGGACGGGAGCACCTGGAGGAAACCCACGCAGACACGGTGAGAATGTGCAAACTCCACACAGACAGTCACCCCAGGGTGGAATCAAACCCAGGTCCCTGGAGCTGCGAGGTAGCAGTGCTAACCACTGAGTCACTGTAACAGTAAATGGCCTGCTAGTTCTTATGTTCTCAAGTTTGAACCAGAAAACATTGATTTAAGGTGATTGGTATAAAGAATCAATAGTGACATGATGAGAACCTATGCATCAAGAGGTGAGGAATTTGAATACATTGGCTGAATATGCAGGCAGATGCAATCAGGATTTTCAAAAATCTTCAGAACAGAGAGAGACACATGCAGGCATCTGGGGCAAGTTTGGGGATGTGAGACTAACAGAATTGCTTTTGCAAGAGATGGATCGAATGGTCTCATTCCGTGCTGCTCTATGAGTTTATAACAGTAAACCTATGCCCTCTAGTTCAGAAGAGAAGTCACAGGACCTGAATCACTGACTCTGCTTTCTCTTCGGACCTGCCAATTTTCACCAGCAATTTCTGTTAATGCCAACGGTAACTCAGCTGCACAGTTGAGAGAGCTCTGTCAATCTTATTTAATTCTTGACCATTCTTCTCAAACAAATCAGTCAGTTTAGTAACCTCTTGACGCATACACATTCTAAACATTTTACCTTCATCCAGCACTTATAGAAACATTGTGAACCCAACGTGAATCCCTTGTGGACCCTGCAAGTCACAGCTGTACAACCACCAAAACTATTGTACATTGCACCTGGTTCCGCTCATGTTTAGCTCATTTATTTTGCCAATTTTAAACTCTCTCTTTTGTTCAACAGCTTCAGCTTTAGGCCCATTCTCTCTGTATAAACTTGACCCCCTTTCATGAACCTTGTAGATACAGACTTATTGCCTTTTATCCTATTCAATTCACTGGAATTGTTTCTTTTGCAGGAGACTGCAATGATTTCCTTGCTGCCAATACAATTCCACAAATCCCAGATCTTACTGGTGATACTTGCTTGAAATGGAACAGTGTTGAGTTTCTCCATTGTTTAGTGTTAGCCTTTTAATTACAATGCTGCAAATTTCTTCCATGGCAACACTGCCTGCACTTTAGAAGCTGCAAATTGTTTTGTGATTACTTGAGGTTATAGAGTCAGAGGTGTACAGCACGGGAACAGACCCTTCGGTCCAACTCGTCCATGCTGACCAGATATCCTAAATTAATCTAATTCCATTTGCCAGCATTTGGCACATATGCCTTTAAACCCTTCCTATTCATATACTCATCCAGATGCCTTTTAAATGTTGTAATTGTACCAGCCTTCACCATTTCCTCTGGCAGCTCATTCCATACACACACCACCCTCTGCGTGAAAAAGTTGTCCCTGAGGTCCCTTTTAAATCTTTCCCCTCTCACCTTAAACTTATGCCCTCTAGTTTTGGACTCCCCCACCGTGGGGAAAAAAAAAACCTTGGCTATTCACCCTTTCCATGCTCCTCATGATTTTATAAACCTTTATAAGGTCACCCCTCAGCCTCCAACATGCCAGGGAAAATAGCCCCAGCCTATTCAGCCTCTCCGTATAGCTCAAACCCTCCGACTCCAGCAACATCCTTGTAAGTCTTTTCTGAAAACTTTCAAATTTTACAACAACTTTTCTTTACCAGGGAGATGAGAAGTGAACACAATATTTCAGAAGTGGCCTAATCAATGTCTTGTACAGTCACAACTCCTATACTCGACGCACTTACCAACAAAGGCAAGCATCGTAGAGTTATACAGCACGGAAACAAACCCTTTGATCTAATTCATTCATGCTGACTAAATTTCCCAAACTAAACTAGTTCTGCTTGCCTATGTTTGGCCCATATCCCTCTTGGCCTTTCCTATTTGTGCACTTGTCCAAATGTCTTCTAAATGTTGTAAATTGTGGAGGCACGTCAAGGTGTAATGACGACGGCAAGGACACTGTCAGCGAAGTCTGGGTTTGGTGCTAGAGATTCCAATTATTCCAAGGGACGAAGTTTGGTTGAGGACCTTTGAAGTCGAAAATATCAGAATTATGAAGAAAAGTATTTGGATAAGTTAATGTGACACCCTCCCATATGCTGTGCGGAGGCAGGAGACATTGATAGGCACTGAGGTCTGATGAGGTTCAAATACAGTCAATGGAAAGCATTGTATGAATATAAGTTCCACCTTTAAAAAAGGACATAGCCTATCTCCCTGACGCCAAACGGCTCGCTTCCACACTGTAGGGATTCTATGATTCTATGCGGGAAATACAGAGCTTAAGGATTGCCTCCTAAACAAAGTTTAAAACAAAAGGGATGGCATAGTGGCTTAGCGGTTAGCATGGCCTCACAGCATCAGGGACATGTGTTCAAGTCTAGCCTCGGGAAACTGCCTGTGTGGAGTTTGCGCATTCTCCCCGTGTCTGCGTGGGTTTCCTCCCACTGCTCCGGTTTCCTCCCACAGTCCAAAGATGTGCAGGTTAGGTGGACTGACCATGCTAAATTCCTTATAGTGTCCAGGCATGTGCCAATTAAGTGGATTAGCCATAGGAATTACATGGATATGGTGGGTTAGGGTGGGATTCTCTTCAGTGGGTCAGTGTGGACTCAACAGGCTAAATGGCCTGCTTCCCCACTGTAGGGATTCTATTTCTAGTTTCGCCTCCTTACTTTTTTAAATTTCTTCAGTGGATGGCTTGCCCAGTATTTGTTTCACATCCCTAGTTGCCCTTGAAAAGGTGTTGAACTGAGCTGCCTTTTTGAACAACTGCAGCCCATTTGGTGTAGGGACACCCACAGTCTTATTGGAGAGAGAGTTCTAGGATTTTGACCTAGCAACACTGAAGGAACGGCGATATATTTCTGAGTCAGTGTTGTGTGTGGCTTGGAGGAGAACTCGCAGGTGCTAGTGTTCCCATGTATCTGCTGCCCTTGTCCTTCAAGATGGCAGGATCAAAGGTTTGGAAAGTGATGTCGAAGGAGCGTTGGGGAATTTCTGCAGTGCATCGTGCAGATGGGACACACTGCTGCTACTAAGCGTCAGTGATGGAGGGAGCGAATGTTTATGGTTGAGGTACCAATCAAGCAGGCTGCTTTGTCCTAGGCAGTGCCAAGCTTCCTGAGTGTTGTTGGGGCTGCACTCAATCAGACAACTGAGAAATACTCCATAAAATTCCTGACTTGTGCCTTGTCGAACTTGAAGAGGCTTTAGGGAATCAGGAGGTGAGTTACTCATTACAGAATTCCTAGTCCCTAATCTGCTCTTGCAGCCACAGTATTTATTTGGTGAGTCCAGTTCAGTCTTTGGTCAACGGTGACCCACATAGTAACTCCCAGGATGTTGATAATAATCTCTTTTACACTCCAAGCAATTTATAATCTCCACTCACAACAGAGTTGCTGGAAAAGCTCAGCAGATCTGGCAG
>NW_025969014.1:17104-17967 GCF_021869965.1 Rhincodon typus
CACAGATGCTGCCAGACCTGCTAAGCTATTCCAGCAACTTTGTTTTTGCTCCTGATTTACAGCATCCGCAGTTCTTTCGGTTTTTATTTTATATCTGTTGTCTGTCCAAAGAGGGTGGAAGAGAGTATAACAGGGACGGGAGGGGTCTTTGATTCTGTTGGTTGCTTTCCTGAGATAGCGGGAAGTACAAGTGGAGTTGTTGGATGGAAGGCTGGTTTGTGTGGTGGTCTGTGCTATGTTCACAACTCTCTGTAGTTTTGTGTCGGTTTGGGAAGAGTACTTGCCATTCCACTCTGTGATGCATCCAGATAGAATACTTTCTATGGTGCATCTGTAAAAATTGGCAAGAGGCCTTGCAGACGTGCCGAATTTCCTCTCAGGAAATCTTCCCATGACGCTACAGGGAATGGGTGAGGCTGCATCTACATAGTGTTGTGATACCCGAGGGATACACTCGCATTGGAAGTAGTTCAGAAAAGGTTCCCTAGGTTGATTCCTGGGATGAATGCGCTGCCTTCTGAGGGAAAGTTGAGCAGGTTGGGCCCTTTATTCGTTGGGAGTTTGAAAGAATGAGGAGTGATCTGATGAAGCATATGTGATTGGAAGGCTGCTTTACAGGCTAGGTGCTGAGACAATGCTTCCTCTTGAGGGGAAATCAAGAACCAGGGGGTTTCGAAATGTGGGGCCTCATATTTAAGGAAGAGATGGAAGAGGAATTTCTTCTCTTAGAGAGGTTTTAGTCTTTGGAATTTTCTAGCCAAGACAGGAATAGAGGCTGCGTCACAGACATATAGTCAAGGCTGAGTTGGACAAATTTCTGATCTACAGGAGTCAAGGGTTATGGGGAACTGAGAGGAATGTGG
>NW_025969015.1:0-1888 GCF_021869965.1 Rhincodon typus
ATTCCGTTGGTGTAGAGTGGGAGTGAACAGGAAGGATTTTGGGTCCATTGGGATAATGCAGAGTGGGAGTGATCTGGAGTGGGTTGGGGTCCATTGGGATGGTGTAGATTGGGAGTGAATGGGAAGGGGTTTGGGTCCATTGGGATGGTGTAGATTGGGAGTGAACGGGAAGGGGTTTGGGTCCATTGGGATGGTGTAGAGCGGGAGTGAACGGGAAGGGGTTTGGGTCCATTGGGACGGTGTAGAGTGGGAGTGAACGGGAAGGAGTTTGGGGTCCATTGGGACGGTGTAGAGCGGGAGTGAACGGGAAGGGGTTTGAGTCAATTGGGACGGTGTAGAGCGGGAGTGAACGGGAAGGGGTTTGGGTCCATTGGGACGGTGTGGAGCGGGAGTGAACGGGATGCGGTTTGGGTCCATTGGGACGGTGTGGAGCGGGAATGAACGGGAAGGGGTTTGAGTCCATTGGGACGGTGTAGAGCGGGAGTGAACGGGAAGGGGTTTGGGTCCATTGGGACGGTGCAGAGTGGGAGTGAACAGGAAGGGGTTTGGGTCCATTGGGATGGTGCAGAGCGGGAGTGAACAGGAAGGGGTTTGGGTCAAAAATCAGAAAAGATTGAACAGGCGGGGGGTTCTTATTGTCTGAATAGAGGAACCTGAGGGGAGACTGATCGAGGTCTATCAAATTAAGTTATTTCGAGAGGGTGAACGCATTGAAGACAGTGATAAAAAGGTGTAGAGCTGGATGAACACAGCAAGCCAGTCAGCTTCAGAGGAGCAGGAAAGCTGACATTTCGGGTCTGGACCCTTCTTCAGAAAATGGAGAAGGGTCCAGACCCAAAACGTCAGCATTCCTGCTCCTCTAATGCTGCCTAGCCTGCTGTGTTCATCCAGCCCTACACCTTGTTATCTCAGACTCCAGCGTCGGCAGTTCCTACTATCTCTGCGTTGGAGAAAGTTCCATTTTGCGGGCAGGGCGAAACCAGAACTTGGCCAGGGAATTCAAAACCAAACACATTCCGCCAGAGAGAGAATGGAGAGCGGGGGACTCATTCCTGCGGGGAGAAGCGGGGGTAGAACGAGGGACTCGCTCCCGCAGGGAGAGAGAAGGTTAAGAGCTAAGGATGGGGAGATGAGCTGAAGTCTGGCCGGGAGGAGAATGAAATTGCAACTAATTAAGTGGTGAGGGGAAGGAAGCTGGTTTCTCGTGCACCGGTATCTCTCTGGGGTGAGGGTCATTGGCGAGGCCAGAGGGAAGCTGGACTGGCCACCAGGCAGATGTTTCCGCTCACAGAAAAGAGAGAAAGTCCCTGCGGGTGTCCTCACTTGAAGACGAGAGGGTTATATCTCGTCCAGAGGTCCTGGCTGTCCTCCAGTGAGCATTTCTCCCATGCAGCTGTCCTGCCTGTTCTCCATCTCCTAGCCTGAACACCCTGTCTAACATGAACACTGACCCGCTGCCAGTGCCCTCTCCCGCAGCACTGACCCACTGATAGCACCCCCTCCCTCAGCACTGACCCACAGCCAGTGCCCCCTCCCTCAGCACTGACTCACTGCCAGTCCCCCTCCCTCAGCACTGACTCACAGCCAGTGCCCTCTCCCTCAGCACTGACCCGCTGCCAGTGCCCTCTCCCTCAGCACTGACCCACAGCCAGTGCCCCCTCCGTCAGCACTGATCCACTGCCAATCCCCCCTCTCCCTCAGCACTGACCCACTGCCAGTCCCCCCTCCCTCAGCACTGACAGTCTGGCACGTTTCGATCGCCGCAGTGCGACCACCCATCGCAGGATCGCACCTTCTGGGGGCCGTGCATTGCCTCGGGGACACGTGGAGGTGTCAGTGTTGGGGGGGGGGTGCCTAGAGGAATGATAAATGGCCCTCTCCCTCCCCA
>NW_025969015.1:1988-2660 GCF_021869965.1 Rhincodon typus
TGATAAATGGCCCTCTCCCTCCCCAGCCCCCTCTCGGCCCGAGTCCAGTTCCTTTTGAGCCAAGTCTCTTGTGTTTAGTTACAGACCAGATGTTGGGGGGGGGGGGGGGGGGAGGTGCACAGGGGGGGACAGGGCTGTGCTGCTCGTCCCCCCCTCCATGTGCCTGCATTCGCTTGGCAGCCTTCAACACGCGATTTTGGGAGGTGAGGGCAACAGGGCAGGCAGGTACCATCACAGCGCGGAACCCCCCGCCCCACCTCCCTCCCGCTGTAAAGCACCACAGCCCTTTGGTGTTATGCAAGTTTTAGTCACTTTCAACAGGGGAAAAAAAAAGACCCAGGGGCTCGTTCGGCGTGAGCTACATTCCTTTGCTATCAGTTGAGGAGAATAAACAGCGGAATGAGCCTGTCCTGCCTCTGCTTCTCATTAAGATCGCCGCAGCTACAATAACAGGAAATGGGAAGCTCACTTCTCCAGCTCTCTTCGGAGTGAAAGCGGGGCGAGGAATCGCAAACACTCGATCAGAAATGATTTCCATGTGTCCCGACGCCTCTGGTTCGCCCCCTGCCCCCAGGCGGCGACGATGGGGGCCGCTCAGCCCATCTGTGTTTGGCGTCCCCGTTTCTCGCCTCGTCCGTTTTTCTCTCTGGCTCTCTCTGTGTCACCACCCGC
>NW_025969015.1:3060-15134 GCF_021869965.1 Rhincodon typus
CTCTCCCCTCTCTATACCCCCCCCTCTCACACCCTCTCTCACTCCTCCCCTCTCAGCCCCTCTCCCTCTCTCTATACCCCCTCTCTCACACACCCTCTCTCTCTCTCAACCCCTCTCCCTCTCTGTATAACCCCTCTCTTTCTCACCCTCTCTCTCTCTCACTCCCCCTCTCTTTCTCAACCCATCTCCATCTCTCTCTATACCCCTCTCCCTGTCACCCTCTCTCTCTCACTCCCCCACCTCTCTCTCATCCCCTCTCCCTCTCTCTATACCCCCCTCTCTTTCACACACCCTCTCTCTCTCTCAACCCCTCTCCGTCTCTGTATACCCCCTCTCACCCTCTGTCTCTCACACACCCTCTCTCTCTCTCAACCCTTCTCCGTCTCTTTATACCCCCCTCTCTTTCTCTCACATCCTCTCTCACACCCTCTCTCTCTCTCACTCCCCCCCTCTCTCTCTCAGCCCCCTCCCTCTCTCTATACCCCCTCTCTCTCTCACACACACTCTCTCTCGCTCTCTATACCCCCGCTCTCTCTCACCCTCTCTCTCACACACCCTCTAACCCCCCTCTCTCTCATTCCCCTCTCCTCTCTCTGCCCCTTTTCTCTCACCCCGCTCTCTGTCTCACACCCTCTGACCCCCCCTCTCTCTCACACCCCCTCCCCCCCCCTCTCTCTCACCTCCCCTCACACTGTCTCTCACCCGCCTCCCCCTCTCTCTCTGCCCCTGTCTCCCTCCCCCTTCCCCTCCCCCCCCCCCCCCCCCCCCCCGCTTCTCTCTCTCTCTCTCTCTCTCTCTCTCTCTGTCTATCCCACCCGGGACCCTCTCCCGTTTGTTCCTGATGTCACTTCTCCCTCGGGTATGTCACCAATTCTTTCCCCTTTTGAATGTGCCACTGCAATTCACTTTTGCTGCCCCTTTCAGCCTTGCCAGCCCCACATCAACATGAGAAAGAAATTACCCCTCGATCTGTCTCCCCCTCTGGTTCTTTATCCCATTCCCCCTCGATCCGTCTCACCACTCTGGTTCTTTACCCTGTTCCACCTTGATCCATCTCCCCTGAAAGCCACTGACCTGTCTGCCTCTGACAATAACTTTCTCCCCTCACTCATGCAACTGTAATGCTGCCATGATTCTCTATGCCTTGATTCAATGGTCCCCTTAACTGCTCCAAGAGAACAATCCCAGCTTTATCCTGGGAAAGGTTTTGGGGCCCCGTATCCAAGCAGAGATAGACTGGCATTGCAGGCAAGTTCACTTGGCTGATCCCGGGGATGGAGGGGCTGCCTTATGAGGGAGAGGTTGAGTAGGTCAAGTGGAGTTTAGGAGAATGAGGGGGCGACCTTATTGAAACAGAAAAGGTGGGGGGGGACCTGAGAGGGAAGATGTGGCGGGATCATTTCACACCCCCCCCACCTTGTGTGGGAGAGTCTAGGACCAGGGGGGGCATCATCTCAGAGTAAGTGGGGGGGGGGGTCGCCCATTGGAGACGGAGATGGGGAGGAATTTCTTCCCACCGGAGGGGAGTGAGTCTGTGGAATTCTTTACTGCAGAGGGCTGTCGGGGCTGGGTCGCTCGAGGCTGAGATTTTTAATCAGGAAGGGGGATCGAAGAGTTATATTTGAGGCTGAGAGAGAGAGAGATGTTTAATCAGGAAGGGGGAATCGAGGGGTTATATTGGAGGCTGAGAAAGAGTTTTTAATCAGGAAGGGGGATCGAGGGGTTATATTCGAGGCTGAGAAAGAGTTTTTAATCAGGAAGGGGGATCGAGGGATTATATTTGAGGCTGAGAAAGAGAGACAGTTTTTAATCAGGAAGGGGGATCGAGGGGTTATGAGGAAAAGGCAGGAAAGTGGAGTTGATGATGATCAGATCCGCCATGATCTCATTGAATGGAGGTGCAGACAAAATTGGGCTGAATAGCCTACCCTTGTTCCCATATGATAGTGATCTGCCACCGTTCCTCTCTGCATAAAGTGGAGCCCTCTCGGCCCTGGCTGTGATCCAGTGAACCTCCCTCTGCAGTGTCTCTCTCTCTCTCTCTCTCTCTCTCTCTCTCTATGTATGAGGCCTTTGGCACCTCAGATGGTTGCCATTTTCCCAGGGGATTCTGGGGGATAGGCGCCAAAATGATGAGGGGGCCGCGATATCCCCGTCCTCGGAACCGCCGAAGCAATTCGACGCTAGCTCCCCGCCCTCCCTGCTGGAATTTCAATCCGATTAATCAAGCCGGCAAGGAAGGCTGAGCCTTGGGTCTGGTGACCACGCCAACGATCATCGGTGGTCATCAACGCCCATCAGGTTCATTAATGCCCCCGTCCTCACCCAGTCTGGGCCTACACGTGACTCCAGGCCCCCACAGTGACACGGGTGAGTCTTACAGCCTTCGGAAGTAGTCTGGGGTGCCACTCGCTTTAAGAAGGGACCATAAGGTGGCTCAGGCAGCGACACCTACATCTTACGGATGGAAGAAAATGTACAGTTACAAGCCCAACTGATTGCCTTCGGTTGGCCGTCAGTGTAGCTATGGGCGCACTTGGAGTTATTCAGCTAACAATGGGCCAACTGGAAGTATCACGTTCGGTTTGGCTTCTGCGAGGTCACAGTAGGGTCTGGTCCCTGCCTGGTATCTCGTGGCGTCATGAACCGGTCTGTGGAGCAGCCAAATCGTTTGGGACGCAGGCAACACGGCCTCCGTCCCACGAACGGTGAGGCGCCATCTAAACACAACAGCTGTTGGTTCTGAAAGCGACACGGGATGGCGGGTCAGGTGACCTGGACGGACCTGCCCTCCAAGTGGAGGAGTTGGGACAAATGGGGAGGTGATGGCCTAGTGGTATTATCGCTGGACTGTTCATCCAGAGACCCAGGTGACGCTCTGGGGACCCGGGTTTGAATCCCGCCATGGCAGATGGTGGAAGTTGAGTTCAATCAATATCTGGAATTAAGAATCTGACGATGACCACGAATCCATTGCTGATTGTCAGGAAAAACCCATCACATTCATTAATGTCCTTCAGGGAGGGAAACTGCCATCCTTACCTGGTCTGGGCTACATGTGACTCCAGACCCACAGTAATGTGGTTGACTCTGAACTGCCATCTGGGCAATTAGGGATGGGCAATAAATGCTGCCTGGCCAGCAATGCCCTCATCCCATGAATGAATAAAGGAAAAAGAAATTGGGATTGCTGTTTGAGAGAGCCAGAACAGACCTCCAGGGCTGAATGGCCTCCTCCTGTGCTCCAGTTTGGTTATTCCAAAGGCTGCTGGGTCTTTTCTTACCACTTTGTCGCAAAAGTTCTGGATTTTATGAAGCATGCAAAATCTCCCTGTATTTTTGACCCAGGTTGACCAAAAGCAAGAACCAGGCTTTTATGCACTGAACAAAACTTCGTACACAAGTTGTGGGGATGTGGAGAGGATGTTTTCCCTTGTGGGAGATTCTAGGACCAGGGGACATCATCTCAGAGTAAGGGGGTCGCCCATTGAAGACAGATGGGGAGGAACTTCTTCCCACCGAGGGGAGTGAGACAGTGGAAATCTTTACCACAGAAGGGTGTCGGGACTTGGTCGTTCGAGGCTGAAATGTTTAATCAGGAAGGGGGATGGAGGGGTTATATTCGAGGCTGAGAGAGAGATTTTTAATCAGGAAGGGGAATCAAGGGATTATAGTCGAGGCTGAGAGAGAGAGAGAGATTTTTAATTAGGGAGGGGAATTGAGGGGTTATATTCAAGGCTGTATATTAGACTTTAGCTAAGGCAAACAATTTCAAACAGTCAACATTAAACATGACTAATTACCATTATAAACCCCTTATAAAGTCTTCCTCACGTAAGCAAACACACAGCAAAACAAAACCTGGGTGTTAGGGGTAGAGGGGAAGACTGGAAAAGGCAGCTCTGTTGCCTCCTGGTGTCAGGTCAGAATATATTCACGGCCACGACGGAGAGATTTTTTGATTGAGGGGGGAGTGGAGAGTTCTGTTGGCCAGGGGGGTGGAGGAATGGGGGAAGCAGACAGGACAGTGGGGTCGGGTCCTCAGTCTGATCAGACACGATCATATAGAATGGTAGAACGAGCAAAAAGGATTGAATGGACTCCCTTTGCTCCTAATTCATATGTTACGTTCTGCCTCCCCTCCTCCATCTCTCTGTCTGTCACACTCTCTGCCTATCTGTCTGTCTCTCCCTGTCTCACTATCTCTCCCTCTCTCTGAGTCTCTCTCTCTGCCTGTCTGTCACTCTCTTGCTCTCTGCCTGTTGCATGCCCTCTCTCTCTCTCGTGTGCTGTCTGTCTCTCTCATGCACTGTCTGTCTCTCTCGTGCGCTGTCTGTCTTGTGCGTGCGCTCGCTCTCTTGTGTGCGCACTCTGTCTCATGTGTGCTGTCTCTCTCGTGCTTGCGTTCTGTCTCTTGTGCACACTCTCTTGTGTGCATGCTCTCTGTTTCGTTTGGTACGTCTCTCTTGTGTGTGCTGTCACTCGTGCGCGGTCTCTCTCTTGTGTGCACGCTGTCTCTCTGGTGCGCGCGCGCTCTCTTATGCGCACACTGTCTCTCTTGTGCACTCTTTCTCTCTCTCGTGCATGCTCTGTCCCGCGCACTGACTCGTCTCTATCCAGCTAATATCTCCCCCAGCCTGTCCCTTCGCTCTCTGCCTTCACATTGGGGCAGCACGGTGGCATGGTGGTTAGCACTGTTGCCTCACTGCACCAGGGACCTTGCTTCGATTCCACCCTCAGGCAACTGTCTGTGTGGAGTTTGCACATTCTCCCTGTGTCTGCGTGGGTTTCCTCCGGGTGCTCTGGTTTCCTCCCACAGTCCAAACTGTGCAGGCTAGGGTGGATTGGCTGTGCTAAATTGCCCTGTAGTGTTCGGAGATGTGTAGATTAGGAGGAGTTATAGGGAGATGGGTCTGGGTGGGATGGTCTGAGGTTTGGTGTGGACTTGTTGGGCGGAAGGGCCTGTTTCCACACTGTATGCGTTCTATGATTCAATGATTCTAAGTTGTGCTCTCTTCCTCACATTCCTCACACCCCTCACACCCCTTTCACACTTGCTGTCTCTTGCTCTGACTTGATTGACCGGGTATCGGGAACAGGCTGAGCTGCCTGTTGTTTTCGGAGCGATGGGGGAAGCTGAAACAGGCCAGCCAGAGGAGCAGCTACATGCAGAGAGGGAGACAGAGAGAGAGAGAGAGACACTGCCAAAGTGACTGTATATATTTTATTTCCTGTTGTTATTTATGGCCTGTATCCCACTGGTGATGTATCCATTAACTATTTGACCCTCAGCCCTGTCTGCCCTTCACAATGACAGCTACAATCCTGTCCCCAAGGGAGAGGATTAACCCCCTCACTCCCCAGGACAGAAGATTAACCCTCTCCCCTCCCTCTTACTCCGCAGGATGGAGGATTAACCCACTCCCCTCCCTCTCTCTCCCCAGGATGGAGGATTAACCCTCTCCCCTCCCTCTCACTCCCCAGGACAGAAGATTAACCCTCTCCCCTCCCTCTCACTCCCCAGGACAAAAGATTAACCCTCTCCCCTCCCTCTCACTCCCTGGGATGGAGGATTAACCCTCTCCCCTCCCTCTCACTTATTGGGATGGAGAATTAACCCTCTCCCCTCCCTCTCACTTATCGGGATGGAGGATTAACCCTCTCCCCTCCCTCTCACTCCCCGGGATGGAGGATTAACCCTCTCCCCTCCCTCTCACTCTCCGGGATGGAGGACTAACCCTCTCCCCTCCCTCTCACTCTCTGGGATGGTGGACTAACCCTCTCCCCTCCCTCTCACTCCCCAGGATGAAGGATTAACCCTCTCCCCTCCCTCTCACTCTCTGGGATGGAGGACTAACCCTCTCCCCTCCCTCTCTCTCCCTAGGGCGGAGGATTAACCCTCTCCCCTCTGTCTCCCCAGGGTTAACCCTCTCTCCGCCATCTCACACCCCGGGCCACGGTGGGGGTGAGGGGGGGGGGTTGCGGGGGCGGGGAGCGGGTGGGGGGGTGCGGTGGGGTGGGACTGGTAAATTCAGTGCAGTGTGAGCTGGGAGCTGTGGGGTCTGTTAACAGCCATCTGACTGATTCCGGATTTAGGGCAGATATTGGGTGGTGGGGGCGGGAGGGTTGGGGGGAGGGTGGCGTGGGAATTGATAATATGGCTCAGAACTGGAAATTAACTCCCCTGTAACAGTCAGTTACAGTGACTGCATTTCCGACCTCACTGGGAGACATTTGCAATTCCGGAAGGAGACAGTGCAGCCTGCCCAGGCCGAATAGCTCCCACAGGGACACGCGGCATATCGAAGATCTGACTCACGGCTCCCCTTTCAGTTGGAGTCTAAGGGGAGGGGGAAGGCGGGATCCTGGTCAATTCAGTCTGCTCCTCTTACCCAAACTCAGGGAACGGTCCCCAAGACATTTTTAGCTCCCTCTACACTGTCCCTCATCAAACACTCCCAGGACAGAGAGAGCACGGGGTTAGATACAGAGTAAAGCTCCCTCTACACTGTCCCCATCAAACACTCCCAGGGCAGAGAGAGCACACGGTTAGATACACAGTAAAGCTCCCTCTACACTGTCCCCATCAAACACTCCCAGGACAGGACAGCACGGGATTAGATACAGAGTAAAGCTCGCTCTCCACTGTCCCTCATCAAACACTCCCAGGATAGAGAGATCATGGGGTTATATACAGAGTAAAGCTCGCTCTACACTGTCCCCCCATCAAACACTCCCAGGGACAGGGGTTTAGATACAGGGTAATGCTCCTTCTACACTATCCCCACCATCAAACACTCCCAGGGACAGGGGGTTAGATACAGGGTAATGCTCCCTCTACACTGTTCCCCTCATCAAACACTCCCAGGGACAGTGCAGCATGTTCTCTCTATTCCCCGTCCTCCAAACACTTTGATCCCTTTGGAACTATATGCAACTCCTCCTTGAAAACATTCCGTGCTCTGTCCCTGACCACTCTGTGTGGGGAGAGAGTCCCACAGTCTCCCCCCACTCTCTGGGTGAGGACATTTCTTCCCATCTCAGTCCTACTCCCATCTCCTTTAGACCGTCAACCCCCTGGTTCGGGACTTCTTGACCAATTCTGTTTCCCAAGTCCCACTTTGGTCCCCACGGCACAAAACATCTCCTGCTAGCCACTTGCCCAGGGACCGTCAATTCGACAGAGCCTCACTGCAAGCCCCCCCATCAGGGGAACCGAGAGCTCGCTTAGAGAGATCAGCTTTTTAAGGAGTGTCTTAAATGAGGAGAGAGGGAGACAGAGAAGGGGAGAAAGAGTGAGAAAGGGAAATTGAGAGATATTGGGACAAAGAGAGAGGGGAAAAGAGTGAGTGACAAAGAGATACACAGAGAGAGGGAGAAAGAGTGTCACAGGGTCAGCGCTGAGGGAGCGGGCATTGTCGGAGGGTTGGCGCCGAGGAGAGCGGGCGCTGTCAGAGGGTCAGCGCTTAGGGAGCGGGCGCTATCGGAGGGTCAGCGCTGAGGGAGCAGGTACAGTCAGAGGGTCAGCGACGAGAGAACAGGCGCTGTCGGAGGGTCAGTGCTGAGGGAGCGGGCACTGTCACAGGATCAGTGCTGAGGGAGCGGGCGCTGTCGGAGGGTCACCACTGAGGGAGCGGGCGCTGTCGGAGGGTCACCGCTGAGGGAGCGGGCACTGTCACAGGGTCAGTGCTGAGGGAGCTGGCACTGTCACAGGGTCAGTGCCGAGGGAGCGGGCGCTGTCACAACGTCAGCGCTGAGGGAGCGGGCGCTGTCGGCGGGTCAGCGCTGAGGCAGCGGGCGCTGTCGTAGGGTCAGCGCTGAGGGAGCGGTTGGAGGCCCCATCTATTAGGACATGCCATTAACCGAAAGATCCTACAATCCCCATTGCTCCTACATTGCAACAGTAACCACACTTTGAAAACCAAAAAAAAACTCCGTTGTCAGTTCTGAACGATGTTTGCTGAGGCTGTAAACAGTGCCAGAGACGGCAGGGTAGGCAGTGTACTATAGCGAGGGTCCCTCAGTCTGAGGCATCCCTTAACCCCCCCTCCTGTCCCGATCTCTACCCTGTCCCAATTTGAGAACAGTGCTGTGATTCTTCTAACTGTCTGTCTGGTTCCTATTAAGCTGCTCCTGAAGGGAGGGCGCCCTGCCAGGGGAAGGTGCTGTGTTCCGGGAGCCACTGAGACTGGACACTCATGCCAGCGGTGAGCATGGTTGGCACCAGGTTGCTGGGCACACGCACCAAGGAGCGACTGTGCGCTTCCACTCACCCGACAGAGAGAGAAGGGGAGCTGGTCAAAAAGTGCCATTTGGCCCCTTCTCGTCTTCTGCCCCTCAGATCACGGCTGTATAGAATTTCTACACCATAGATAGAGGCCTTACGTCCCATCGAGTCTGCACTAGCCCTCCAGAGAGCATCCCATCCCCAAATTTACCAAGGCCAATCCACCCTAACCTGCACATCCCTGGGCACTACGGGACAATTTAGCACGGCCAATCCACCCTAACCGGCACGTCCCTGGGCACTATGGGACAATTTAGCACGGCCAGTCCCACCCTAACCTGCACATCGTCAGACTCTGGGAGGAAACCGGAGCATCCGGAGGAAAACCCATGCAGACACAGGGGGGAGAACAGGCAAACTCCCACAAAGATACAGTTCACCCGAGGGTGGAATCGAACCTGGGTCCCCGGCACTGTGAGGCAGCTGTGCTAACTACTGAACCACAAACGCACAGGCTCCCCAATCCTTTTTGGGATGTGGGTGTGACTGGCAAGACCCTGACATTTATTGCCCATCCCCTAATTGCCCGAGGGCAGTTGAGAGTCGCCCACGCGGAGGGCCCCCCTTCCCCCTCCCCCCATCCTTCGGGGTAAGGATGACAGATTTCCCTCCCTAAAGTATTAAACTGGAGAGGGTTCGGAAAAGATTCACCAGGCTATTGCCAGGAATGGAGGGTTTGAGTCGTAAAAATAGGCTGGGACTGTTTATTTCACTGGAGCGTAGGAGGTTGAGGCGACCATATTGAGGTTTATAAAAACATGAGGGGCATCGATGAGGCTAGGGGCTTTTCCATAGGCTGGGGCAGTTCAGAACTTTGGGTGGGCTCATTTTTAAGGTGAGAGGAGAAAGATTTGGAAAAGGACATGAGGGGGCAACGTTTTCACACAGAGAGTGGCCTGCGTGTGGAATGAACTTCCTGAGGAAGTGGTGGATGTGGGTACAATTACATTGTTTAAAAGGCATGTGGATAAGCACATGAATAAGAAAGGTTTGGAGGGACTTGGGCCAGGCACAGGCAGCTGTGGGACTAGTTTAGTTTGGGAACATGGTCAGCACGGACTGGTCGGACTGGATGACCCTATGATGAACAGCAGCGAAAAATTGACAACAGTTTCGTGGTCAATATCAGGCTCTCAGTTCCAGCTCCTTGTTGAGCTGAGTTGGGTTCATGTTTCGAAAGTATCCAGGCAGCCCTGGATGAACAAACGAGCAGGCGGATTAATTACTGTATCTGAGCGCTGATCTCCGTACCGGATAGCACCAGCCGCTTTGGAGTTGGCAGTTGAGCGGTCGATGTCGGGATCCTTGGTCATGCGGCACGACTGAAAGACCTTTATCCCGAACCCTCGTTGATCTGCGTGTGTGTGAGAGGGTGAAAGACATCCCGCTTCACTTCACCTGCAGCGCAGGGGTGTTTAAAAATGGCTGTTTTCAAAGCCACGGCCCCCACACCAGGGCATCCAGGCAGCAAACCCAGATGAGGGTTTCTTTTGGTGCATGCTTATGAGACGTGACAACCTACTTAGCAGGCTGGAAGGGTAGGGGAGATCACCACCCCTCCTGTTACCTCTTCTTGCCCTTCTATATGTTGTGAAACTTGAAAGGGTTCAGAAAAGATTTACAAGGATGTTGGAGCTGCAGGGAGACGCTGAACAGGCTGGGGGCTATTTTCCCCGGAGCATCAGAGGCTGAGGGGTGACCTTATAGAGGTTTATAAAATCAGGGTTCAGAAGAGATTTACGAGGATGTTGCCAGGGTTGGAGGGTTTGAGCTACAGGGAAAGGCTGAATAATGGGGCTGCTTTCTCTGGACTGTCGGAGGATGAGGGGGTGACCTTATAGAGGTTTATAAAATCATGAGGGGCATGGATAGGGTGAATAGACAAGGTCTTTTCCCCTCAAGGTGGAGGAGTCCAAAACTAGAGGGGCATAGGTTTAAGGTGAAAGGACCTGAGGGGCAACTTTTTCACGCAGAAAGGTGGTGCGTGTATGGAACGAGCTGCCAGAGGAAGCGGGTGGGGACTGGTACAATGACCACATTTAAAAGACATCTGGATGGGGACATGGATAAGGAAGGTTTAGAGGGATAGAGGCTAAATGCTGGCAAATGGGACTGGATTAATTTAGGATTTCTGGCTGGCACGGACGGGTTGGACCAAAGGGTCTGTTTCCGGGTTCTATGACCCTATGCCTCTCCTGGTGTGACATTCCATGGGCTTCATATAGAACTCTGCTTGTCTCTGAGTCTACGTCCAAAGTCTTAAAGAATTTTTGGTAGCAGTTCTGTTTTTCTTAAGAAACAGAACACCTTTTGGAATTAAAAGTTTAAAAAAAAGCCTCTTAATGCCTTGTATTACTCCTCAACTCAATCTTTTCATTGGTTAAAGGGGCATAGGAGTTATCACCTGTCCCTAATTGCCCTGGAGAAAGCTGTGGGAGGACCATTAGGAATAGGAGTAGGCCATTCAGCCCCTCAAACCCGGTGCCTTGGAATAGAATCACGGCTGGCACAACACTCCGCACGGCCACTTTCTCGCCTTGAATCCCCCATTGATCGAGAACCTCACACACAAGGACTCTGCCCCCACCCCAACTCTCCGTGGCAAGGAGTTCCAAAGACTCTCATCCCTTTGAGAGATGAAATTCCTCCTCATCTCAGTCTTAAATTGGTGCCCCTTTATTCTGAGACTGTGACCCCTGGCTGTAGAGTCTCTCATGAGGGGGAAACATCCTTTCAGCATTGACCCTGTCAAGCCGATGCAATCTCTCGTTCTTCTAAGCTCCAGCACAGTCCCAACCTGTTTGACCTTTGCCCAGAAGACAATCCCTCCACACCAGGGATCTCTCTGTCTCTCCATCTCCCTCTCCCTCTCCCAGTTTCCTCCCTGCTCCCGTCCACCACAGACTTCCAAATCTCAGCCCGTGTTTCTGAGAAAAATCATCTGGGCTTGGAATGAGATGTTGCCAGATTTCTCATCCACTCCAGATCACCAACTCCCTCTGACCCATTTCCTGGAACAGCCCGCTTCCGATTGGAAAGTTCAGTCTCCTTCTTCTGGGAGTCTCCCCTGCCCCCTCCCAGAGACAAGGGGCTTTCCCAGTCTCAACCTCTCCTCATCAACCCTAACTCCAAGACTTGCATCACCTCTCAACGCTGAGATATCCCGGTCAGTTTCAATCTCTGTCTCAACGCACCGTGCTCGTTCTCAGTTTCTGCTCATGCCCCCTCAGTGTCTCCCTCTAATGCCTGCCAATCTCTCCCTCAAATGCCCCATGAATCTCTCCCTCAAACGTCCCATCAATCTCTCCCTCTAATGCCCCCCAATCTCTCATTCAAATGCCCCATCAATCTCTCCCTCTAATGCCCTCTCAATCTCCCTTTCTAATGCCCCATCAGTCCCTCACTCTAATGCCCCTCTAATCTCTCTCTCTAATACCACCTCAAGCTCTCTGTCTAATGCCCCCTCAATCTCTCATTCAAATGTCCCATCAGTCTCTCCCTCTGATGTCTCTCCAATCTCTCTCGCGCTCTAATGCCCCCTCAATCTTTCCCCCAACCCGGTCCACAATTGATCCCATAAAGTTTAGGAGCAGGAGTAGGCCATTCGGCCATCCAATCCTGCTATCCGATTCAATCAGATTGGGGCTGATCTGATCATCCTCAACTCCACTTTCCTGTCTTTTCCCCATAACTCCTCGATTCCCCTTCCTGATTAAACATCTCTCTCTCTCAGCCTCGAATATAACCCCTCGATCCCCCTTCCTGATTAAACATCTCTCTCTCTCTC
>NW_025969015.1:15234-17963 GCF_021869965.1 Rhincodon typus
ATGATGCCCCCTCTGGTCCTAGACTCTCCCACACAAGGTGGGGGGGGAGGAAACGATTCCTCCACATCTCCCTTGTCAGGTTCCCCCCCACCTTTTCTGTTTCAATAAGGTCGCCCCCTCATTCTCCTAATCTCCACCCGACCTACTCAACCTCTCCCTCATAAGGCAGCCCCTCCATCCCCAGGATCAGCTGAGCGAACCTTCTCTTGACTGCCTCCAGGGCCAGTCTATCTCTGCTTGGATACGGGGCCCCAAAATTCTTCACAATACTCAAGGTGTATTCCATCTCTGAATTTTTTTTCAACTTCATTCTCAGGATGTGGGCATCGCCGGCTGCTCCCATATTTCCTGTCCATCCCGAACTGCATGTCTCTTGAGATGGTGGGGGCGAGCCGCCTTTTGAACCGCTGCGGCCCCCCCCCCCCCACCCCCCGAAAGTTGGGCACCCCCCACAGTGCCCTGTTCGGGAGGGAGTTCCGGGATTCTGACCCTGGTGAACACTGAAGGAACGGCCGATATCGTTCCAAGTCAAGATGTTGTCGGGGGTGGGGGTCTCTGGGAGGGGAACTTGCGGGTGGTGTTTCCCTGCTGCGTTTCATGCCCCTCGTCCTTCCGGAGGTGTGCAGGTTCGGACGGTGCTGTCAGAGGAGCCTCAGCGAGTCGCTGCAGTGCGTCCTGCGGACTGTACACCCTGCTGCCTCATTCGTGGAGGGAGGGAGTGTTGGAGCTCAGCCAAGCATTCCTACTGAGCATTCTACGTTGGTGGTGGAGGGAGGGAGTGTTGAAGGTCAGGGTGGGGGGTTAGCATGCCAATCGAGCGGGAGGCGGGGTGCTGCTTTGTCCTAGACGGTGTCGAGCTTCTCGAGTGTTGTCGGAGCTGCCCCCTTGCAGGGCAAGTGGGGAGTGTTCCCTCACCCTCCTGCCTTGTGCCTTGTCAATGGTGGGACAGGCTCTGGGGGAGAGTCCGGACGGGAGTTACTCGCTGCCTCTGACCTGACCATTTCAGAGCCAACCACTGGGGTCTGGAGTCACGTGTAGACTAAGACCAGGTAAAGGGCAGCAGATTTCCTGCCCCGTCAAGGGGCATTAAGGAACCTCATAGGTTTTTACAGCAATCGACGATGGTTGCCATGGCCACTGTCCCCGAGATTAGCTCCTGATCCCCTGGGACTGGAGTGGGGTTTGAACCCATGGGTCCATGTGCATTAGCCCTCACGTGCCTGCTACTTCCCCATCGTCTGACATCGTCACCACCATCGTGCTGGCTCCAATGTAGTCATCACACATTGAGCTACAGGAACAGAAGGCCATTCAGCCCCCTCCTCCTCAAGCCTGCTACACAGGAACAGGAGGCCATTCAGCCCCTTCTCCTCAAACCTATTACACAGGGAACAGGAGGTCATTCAGCCCCTCTCCTTGAGCCTATTACACCGGAAGAAGAGACCATTCAGACCCTTTGCTGAAATCTATTACACAGGAACAGGGGGCCATTCGGTCCTTTCTCCTCAAACTTATTACACAGGAACAGGAGGCCATTTAGCACCACCCCCCCCACCCCTTTGAGCCTGTTACGCAGGAACACAGCGAGGGGGAGGCCCCGTACGATCAGAGCACGGCCGAGCCGTATCTGAGCCTCGACAGCGAAGCAACGTCAATGCAACTTCACTCGCAGTCACTTCCCGCTCCCCTCCTGCCCCCCGTTTATTGTTGAGGTCCGCTCGCTGGGGGGAAGCAGCTCAAACCCTTCTGCTCCAGCCGAGAATCCCCTTATGAAAACCACCCCTCGGTCGGGTATACCCCTCCCCCCATCCTGCTCTCCCTCCACCCGGTCAAGCCTGAGGCCTATCGCAGCCTGGGCCTAGTCCTCAGTCCTTGTCATGCCTTTGGGGCCTCCCGAAACCTGCCTGGGGAGCGGTGAATGGGGGTATTGTTCGTCAGACCTGCAGTCCCGAGCCTTCAAGGTTGCCTTTCACGGTACCTGGGTGAGTAGAAGCTTCCGGGACACAATGGGCCCATTCATCGAGGCCTAGTCCCGAGGCCTCAGTGTTGCCATTGGCGAAGCCCGGCAGGCAGCATAGAATATCCCTCACAAACGCCACTTTGTGCAGATTTTTTTTAAAATCCCTCCTCCCCAGACTCCGTCTTCAACGCAGAATACTCAGGCCAAGCGCTTTGTGTGTGTTTTTTTTATTATTTTCGCCCTCCTCTCTTCCGAAGGCTGCAGGTCTCCTCACGCTCTCCATTTTACCGTCCACTGGAGGCGGGAGGTGGGCGACTGGGCGTTAAGGTACTTGGCTGGGGTTCGCTTCCCTCGAGGGGTCACTACCCACCCCCCAACCCCCGGTTTGCTGGGGGCAGTGGGTGGGGGTGAGGGACGGGTGTCTCGGAGGGTGAAGAGAGACAGAGAGGGACGGCAGAGACTGGGAGAGTTCGACACAGAGAGAGGGAGAGAGCGTGGTCTGGCAGGAAGGGAGGGGAGGCGGCAAGGGAGATAGTGAGGGCAAAGGAGAAACAGAGTGACGTGGTGAGGGAGAGAGAGAGAGTGAAATTGTGAGGGGGAGAGAGCGAAATAGTGAAGGAGAGAGCGAGGGAGCGAAGTATTGAGGGAGAAAGAAGGAGTGAAATAGTGAGGGAGAGAGAGGGAGCGAAATAGTGAGGGACAGAGAGAGAGAGCGAAATAGGGAGAGAGAGGGAGCGAAATAGTGAGAGAGAGAGAGTGAAATAGTGAG
>NW_025969016.1:0-10306 GCF_021869965.1 Rhincodon typus
CATGATGGGAAGGTCAGTCCTCAGGTATTACAGCACTGTCAGTGGTTTAGAACTGTGGGAATGCTTCCTTATCATATGGTCAGTACTGAGCAGATGCCTTAATATCACATGTTCAGTCCCGGTCGAATGCCTCATCATCGTGAGTCATTACTGAGTCAGTGCATTTTCGTCAAAGGTACATTACAGAGGGTGTGCATCATTGTCAGAGGGTCAATACACCGGCCGTACCTGATTGTAAGGGGGTCAGATCGGAGTGTGCCACATGTTCAGATGGTCAGTTCTGTGGTAGTGCAGCATTCTAAGTGGGTCAGTTCTGAGGCATTGCCTCATTGTCAGACGGTCATTACTGAGGCACTGTCTCATTGCAAGAGGGTAAGAATTGAAGGGGTCTCACACGTTTAGATGATCAGTACGGAGGTATTGCAGATATATCAGAAGGTTGGTTCTGAGGGACTGCCTCGTTGTTAGCAGGTCAGTTTGGAGGAAATGCTTCACTGTCAGAGCATTGGTCCTGAGCGAGTCCCTCATTGTGAGAGTCAGAATCAAGGGAGTGCTCACATTTTTGATAGTCAGTACATGTAGTCAGCACTGTCAGGGGGTTTGTACGAAGGGTCCATTCTGAAGCAGTGCCTCAATGTAATGGGATCAGAATGGATGGAGGGCCACACGATTAGCGGTTTAGCCCGAAGGAATGGAAGTACTGTCAGATCTCATTGCCGTGATATGGAGGTGTCGATGTTGGACTGAAGGAGGAGTGAGGCTCCAAAAGCTTGTGTTTTCAAGTAAACCTGTTGGACGATAATCTGGTGTTGCATGACTTCAGACCTCGTTGCCATCGCGTCAGAACTGTGGGAGTACATTATAGTCACTGGGTCAGTACTGAGGGAGTGCCTCATTGTCAGAGGGTCAATATTGTGGCAGTGCCTCATTGAAATGGAGTCAAGATTGAGGGTGTGCCTCAGGATTACAGAGTCTGTACTGAGGAACTGCAGTTCTGTCAGAGAATCAGTTCTGAGGTAAGACTGGAATGTCAGTCCAGAGGCTCACTGGTCTATAGTTCCCTGGCTCTGCCTCAGCCTCAGTACTGACCCTCTGACAATTATGCACTCCCACTAATCTTACCCTCCAACAGTGCTGACATGCCACAGTACTGATCCTCTCATCAGAATCATAGAATCCCCACAGTGTAAAACAGGCCATTAAGCCCAAATCCACACTGACCCGACTAAGCGCATCTGACCCATCCCCTTAACCCATCCCTGTAACCCTGCATTTCCCTTCTGAGAATAAGGATCTCCCTTTTTATTCTCACATGATGCCCTCCCTCAGAATGGACTCTTTGACAATGAAGCACACCCTTAGGAATGAATCTCTGGTAAGACTCTCTCTCAGTATTGACCTCTGATCATGAGGCTTTCGCTAGGTACTGGCCCCCTGACAATTCTGATCCCATTACAAAGAGGCACTGCCTCACCAATGACCCTCTGACAAAGGAGCAGTGTGTCAGAACTGACCATCTGACAAGGAGGCACTCAGTCTGACCCTCTCTCACTGCTGCAGAAGTGATCTTTTGCTCATGAGGTAGTGCCTGTGTTCTGACCCTGATAGAGCTGAAATACCTCAGTACTTACCGTCAGTCTGTGGGAAAGCCTCCATTCTGACACCATTACACTGAAGCAAAGCCTCAGTGCTGACCCACTGACAAAGAGACTCTGTCTCAGAACTGACCGGCTGGCAATATGCCAGTGCCCTCGGTACTGACACAATAATAATGAGGCCCTCGCTCAATCCTGACCCTCTGACTGTACTGGACTATCTCAGTACTGGTCCTGCAAACGTATTGCAACCCCTTATTTCTCACACCGTTATATTGAGACTGTGCACCCCACTGGACCCTCTAACAGTGAGACAGTCCCTCAGCATGACACTACTGTCAAGCACTGCCACTGAAACTCTGACAATGAGGCTGTCAATTCTGACCAGTTTACATTGAGGCACTACGTGAGTATTGACCATTGAGGCACTTCCTCAGTATTTACCTTCAGACAGGTTAGGGTTAAGGCCAGATGAGGGTCAGGGTGGGGCTCTGGTTTGGGTTAGGGCTGAGGCAAGGGTAAGAGTTGAGGTCAGGGTTGAGGCTGCAGTTGGGGGCTGGGACCAGGACCTGGACAAGCTCAGTCGGGGGAGGGGGGAGGGTGTGGTGGGATGGCCGACGGCCCGGGCACAGGACAGTCGGGGCCAGGAGAGGGACAGGCTGGGATTAGGTCGAAGGATGGGGGCCGGGTCTGGCTGGAGCTGGGGTTAGAGTAGGTACGGGCTCGGGTCTGGGACAGGCAGAGGTTAGGGTCGCGGCTGCGGCCTGGGTGCTGCGACCTTAAACGGGTCGCGATCGGGGTCAGGGTCAGGCTCAGGGCCATGGTTGAGGTTAGCGTCAGGGTCAGGGCTGCGACAGGTTGCGGGGGAGTGTTGGGCTGGGGACGCTGATGGCTGGGTCTGGGTCTGGGTCTTGGTCGCTGGCGTGTGGGTAGGGTGGGGTAGGGTCGGGCCTGGGTGCCTGAGCTGGGGCCACGACAGGTTCGGGCCGAGGGCTCGGGGTAAGGGTCGGTGTCCGGGGGCCCCGGCTGGGCTCGTGGACTGGGGGCCGCGGCTGGGACAGTCTGGGGTTAGGGTTGGTGTCGGGGACAAGCTGCGGCAGTGTCGGGGCTGTGACAGGCTAGTCTGGGTTATTGCAGCACTGAGAGGGTTGGAGTAAGATCGCACCTAAGTGTCGGCAGTGTACTGAAGTTCTGAGGAGGGGTTCCCAGACCTGAAATGTTATCTCTGTTTTCTCCTTCACAGATGTTTCCAGACCTGCTGAGCTTTTCCATCAAACCTGACTGCCCTGGTCGACCAACTGTCTCCGCCTGCTCCTGCCCCACTGAACTTATCTCCACCTATCTCGACTCCATTTTCTCCCCCTTAGTCCAGGAACTCCCTATCTACGTCCGTGACACCACTCACGCCCTCCACCTCCTCCAGAACTTCCAATTCCCCGGTCCCCAACACCTCATCTTTACCATGGACGTCCATTCCCGAGACACCTGCATTCCCCATACAGTTGGCCGAAAGGCCCTCCGCTTCTTCCTGTCCCGGAGGCCCGACCAGTCCCCCTCCACTGACACACTCATGCTTTGCCGAACTCGACCTCACCCTCAACAACTTCTCTTTCAATTCCTCCCACTTCCTACAGACAAAGAGGGTGGCCATGTGTACCCGCATTGTCCCAAGCTATGCCTGCCTCTTTGTAGGTTACATGGAACAATCCCTCTTCCGTCGCTACACTCGCCTTAACCCCACCTCTTCCTCCGTTGCATTGATGATTGCATCGGTGCCGCCTCGTGCTCCCACGAGGAGCTCGAACAGTTCATCCACTTCACCATCACCTTCCACCCGAACCTTAAGATACCTGGACCATCTCTGATACGTCTTTCTCCTTCCTGGACCTCTCTGTTTCCATCTCTGGCAACCACCTAGAAACTGATATCCATTTCAAGCCCACCGACTCCCACAGCCACCTGGAATACACCTCCTCCCACCCACGTCCCTGCAAAATTGCCATCCCCTATTCACAATTCCTTCACCTCCGCCGCATCTGGTCCAAAAATGAGGCATTCCACTCCTGTACATCTCAGATGCCCTCGTTTTTCAAGGACTGCAACTTCCCCTCCTCAGTGGTCGAGAACGCCCTCGACTGTGCCTCCCGCATTTCCTGCAATTCATCCCTCACACCCCCTCACCGCAATAACAACCAAAACAGAATCCCCCTCGTCCTCACGTACCAGCTCACCAACCTCCTGATCCAACGCATCATCCTCCAACACTTCCGCCATCTGCAATCCGACCCCACCAACGAAGACATTTTTCCCTCCACACCCTTATCTGCATTCCAGAGGGACCATCTGTCCGTGACTCCATGTCCGCCCCACACTCCCCTCCAGCCCCACCACACCTGCCACTTTTCCCTGCAACCGCAGGAAGTGCTACACCTGCCCCTACACCTCCCCAATCACCCCCATCCCAGGCCCCAAGAAGACATTCCACATCAAGCAGATGTTCACCTGCACATCTGCTAATGTGGTATACTGCATCCGCTGTTCCCGTTGTTGCCGCCTCTCCATCGGGGAAACCAAGCGGAGGCTTTGGGACCGCTTTGCAGAACAGCTCCGCTCGGTTTGCACTAAACAACTGCACCTTCCAGTCGCGAACCATTTCAACTCCCCCTCCCATTCCTCAGACAACATGTCCATCCTGGGCCTCCTGCAGTGCCACAATGATGCCACGAGAAGGTAGCTGGAACAGCAACTTATATTCCGCTTGGGAACCCTGCAGCTCAATGTTATCCATGTGGACTTCACAAGCTTCAAAATCTCCCCTCCCCCACCGCATCCGAAAACCAGCCCAGCTCGTCCCCGCCTCCCTAACCTGTTCTTCCTCCCACCTATCCCCTCCTCCCACTTCAAGCGCCACCCCCATCTCCTCCCTACTAACCTCATCCCGCCCCCTTGACCTGTCCGTCCTCCTTGGACTGACCTATTTCCTCCCTAACTCCCCACCTACACTCACCTATACTGGCTCCATCCCCGCCTCTTTGACCTGTCTGTCTCCTCTCCACCTATCTTCTCCTCTATCCATTTTCTATCCGCCTCTCCCTCTCTCCCTATTTATTTCAGAACCCCCTCCCCATCCCTCATTTCTGAAGAAGTGTCAAGGCCCGAAATATCAGCCTTCCTGTTGCTCTTCTGCTGCTTGGCCTGCTGTGTTCATCAAGCTCTGCACCTTGTTATCTCAGATTATCCGGTATCTGCAGTTCCTACAATCTCTGCTAACGCAGTAAACTTGTTTGATGTCCTGCAAGTTATTGAAGTCCTGGGAGACGGTTGCTGAAGGCTGATTAATAATATGCTCTTTCACAGCTTCGGTTGACACGATGGTGTTGTTCTGAACAGATAAGAAAATTAACACATACTCAGGGATAGTCTCTGATGTAGACACAGTTTAGGCAACTGTTAGCAAAATGAGGCCGTGAGGATTAAAACTGTGCAAAGGCAGTAAATGGGGTGGAAGGAACATTTTAATTTCGTCTCCCTTTAATCGTGAAAAGTATGACAAGATCGCAGTTTTATGAATGAAATGCGGTAATAGTAAACATAGTACGATAGTAAGTGGTCAGTAAAGTTATGAATGAATGAGAGCGCGAGAGTGGTAATATGGAGCGCTTGTGAGTGCATTGGTAAAGAGGACTTTTAGTACAACAGTAAAGAGGCTTGCACGAGTAATTGTTTACCAAAATTCACTGGACTCTGGGGTGGTTCCCGCAGATTGGAAAACAGCCAATGTGACGCCACTGTTTAAAAAAGGAAGTCGACAAAAAGCAGGTAACTATAGGCCAGTTAGCTTAACTTCGGTTGTGGGGAAAATGCTTGAATCCATCATTAAGGAAGATAATAGCAAGACAACTGGATATAAATTGTTCCATTGGGAACACCCAGCATGGGTTCATGAAGGTTAGGTCATGTTTAACTAACTTGGTGGAATTCTTTGAGGACATTACTTGCATGGTGGACAATGGGGAACCTGTGGATGTCGTGTATCTGGATTTCCAGACGACATTTGACAAGGTGCCACACCAAAGGCTGCTGCATAAGATAAAGTTGCACGATATTACAGGTAATGTATTGGCATGGATAGAGGATGATTGACTGGTAGAAAATAAAGAGTAGGGGTAAATGGGTGTTTTTCTGGTTGGCGGTCAGTGGCTAGTGGTGTGCCTCAGGGTTCAGTGTTGGGACTGCAATTGTTTACAATTGACACAGATGATTTGGAGTTGGGGACTAAGTGCGGTGTGTCAAAATTTGCAGATGACACTGAGATGAGCGGGAGAGCAAAGTGTGCAGAAGACACTGAACGTCTGCAGAGGGATATATAGTCGAAGTGAGCAGTCAAACGTCTGGCAGATGTTGTACAAAATGTGAGTTCATCCATTTTGGTAGGAATAACAACAAAATGGTCTATGGTTTAAATCGTAAAAAATTGCAGCATGCTGCTGTGCAGAGGGACTTGGGTATCCTTGTGCATGAATCGCTAAATGTAGTATTACAGGCGCAGCAGGTAATTAAAAAGGCAAATAGCATTTTGTCTGTCTTTGCTGGAGGGATGGAGTTTAAAAACAGGGAGGTAATGCTGCAGCTGTATAGGGACCTGGTGAGGCCGCACCTGGAGTACTGTGTGCAGTTTTGGTCTCCTTACTTGAGAAGGGATATACTGGCACTGGACGGGGTGCAGAGGAGATTCACTCGGTTGATTTTAGAGTTGAGACGTTTGGAATATGAGGAGAGACTGAGTAGGCTGGGATTATACTCATTGGAGTTCAGAAGAATGAGAGGAGATCTTGTAGAAACATGTAAGATTATGAAGGGAAGAGATAAGGTGGAGGCAGGGAGGTTGTTTCCACTAGCAGGTGAAACTAGGACTTTGGGCATAGCCTCAAAATAAAAGGAAGTAGATGTAGGACTGAGTACTGGACGAACCTCTTCACCCAAAGGGTTGTGAATCTGTGGAATTCCCTGCCCAGTGAAGCGGTTGAAGCTTCCTCGCTGAATGTTTTTAAGGCAAGGCTGGATAAATTTATGAACAGTGAAGGAATTAAGGTTTATTTTGAGCGGGCGGGTAAGTGGAGCTGAGTCTCAAAAAGATCGGCCATAATCTTATAGAATAGCGGGGCAGACTGGAGGGCCAGATGGCCTCCTCCAGCTCTTAGTTCTAATGTTCTTATGTAATAATGTTAAAGTGCCTTACAAAAGCCACAGAAAAGGATATTTTAAGGCGATTGACCCTGCATTACTAAAGACGTGCGAGCCAGAGGTTCTGAGGAAGGATCACCTGACCCGAAACGTTAACTCTGTGTTTTTTTCTCCCTCACTGATGCTGCCAGGCTTGCTGAACTTTCCCAGCAACTTTGTATTTTTTCCTGGTTTGCAGCATCCGCAGTTCTTCGTTTTTTTACTATGTGTTTTGGTATTTATTTACAGGGGGCTCTTTATTTATAGCGAGCTCTGTCTTTTAGGATTTATTTGTAAGGGGCCCTGTTTTACGGATAATTTACAGGTCGCCTCGATGTCGGGGTGTATTGACAGGAGCTCTGTGTTTTCGAATTTATTTAGAGGGAGCACTGTGTTTTACATTATACTTCCAAGGGCATCTGTTTTACAGGTCATTTAAAGGGGTCTGTGTATTTGAGGGTATAATTACCGGGGGTTCTGTTTTAAGGATTATTTGAATTAAGCTACGTATTTTACAGGTTATTGAAAGGGGTCTCTGTTTTAGGGTTTGTTTGCAGGAGGCTGTTAATTTATGGGTAGCTTTGTCTTTTTAGGGTTATTTGTAAGGGGCCCTGTCTTACGGATAATTTACAGGTGGGCTAAGTGTTGGGGTGCAATTAAAGGTGCTCAGTGTTTTCGGATTTTTTGAGAAGGATCCCTGTGTCTTACCTTATACTTCCTGGGCAATGTGTGTGAGACTTCATTTGAAAGGTTCCGTGTATTTGAGCGTTTAATTACAGGGGTCTCTGTTATTGAAGTTTGTTTAAATAGGACTCTGTGATTTAGGGGTTATTTACAGTGAAGTCCGCTTTTTACAGGTTATTGAAAGGGGTCTCTGTGTTTGAGGGCCTCTGTGCAGGCGGCTTCGTGTTTAAAGGCCCAGAGTACGGCTGAATCTGGGTTCGGTTTGGGCCTGAGACTATGGCTCGTGTAGGATGAGGCCAGCGTTAGGGCTGAGGGTTATGGTTTGGGTTAGGCTTTGGGCTGAAGTTAGGCTTCGCGCTTACGCGAGTGCAAGCATTAGGGCTGAATCGAAGGTTAAGGTTAGGGATATATCTGAGAGTAGGGAGAAAGAAAGCAGCTTCGCAAACCGAGAGCCGGAGGGAGAGCAACTGCGTATACTACAGGAGACTCGGGATGTATTGTAAACTTAACAGGTCAAATAGTATTACAGATTCATATGATCCCATTACCAGGAGGCACTGCCACAGAACGGACCCGCTAAAAATGAGGAATTTGCCTGGTCCAGGCAAGTATTGAAGCACTGACAAAGGGACAGAACTGCTGGACAGCATTATAATCAGAGAGTCAATACTGAGGTAGCGCCTCATTGTAAGAGGGTCAGAACTGAGGAAGTGCCTGGCATTTATAGGGTCTGTAATGAGGTAATGCAGCAGCACCAGAGCGTCAGAACTGTTGGGGTGCATTATTGTGAGACGGTCATGACTGAGGTAGTGTCTTATTCTCAAGGGGTTAGACTTATGGGAGTGCCACACGATTGGAGCACTGTGACAATGTCAGACTGAGGCACTCCCTCATTGTCAGATAGTCAGTACTGTCAGAGCTTCAGTCCTGAAGCAGTGCCTCATTGTCAAATGGTCCGCACTGAACTATTGCAGCAGTGTCAGTTGGTTAGAACTCTGGGAGTGTGTCAGTCATAGCGTCAAGACTGAGGCTGAGCCTTATTCTAAATTCTTGCTGGGGCAGTGCGACATAACTAAATTACATATATTTTTTTTTAAAATGGGGCGTCGGCTGAATGTGATCCTCTGAGAATTGTGCACTCCTTCAGTACTGACACTACAACATAGAGGGACAGCCTCAAGCGGACCGTCTGACAATGAGGCTTTCTCTCAGGACAATAATCTTTAATTGTAAACTAATCTGTAATACTATTTGACCTGTTAAGTTTACAAGTCTCCTGTAGAATACGCAGTTGCTCTCCCTCTGGTTCTGCCTCTGGTTATGCGAAGCTGCTTTCTTTCTCCCTGTCCCCAGAAATAACCCTACCCCAAACCTTAACCCGAGATTCAGCCCTAACGCTAACCCTTGCAAACGCTCTGAGCCTAACGTCAGGCCAAACCCTGAGCCTTCGCCTCAGGCCCGACACAAACCATAACCCTCAGCCCCAGCGCTGACCCTTACCTCACCTCTAATGCTAGCCTCAGCCCTGCACAAAAGCCCTCGAACACCGAGCCGCCTGTAAATATACCCTCAGAAACGCCTTTCAATAACCCAATAAAACGCGGAGCTCACAGTAAATAACCCCTCAAATATAGAGCCCCATTTAAACAAATCTTAAAAACAAAGCCTCCTGTAATTATACCCTCAAATACACGGACCCCTTTAAATGAACTCTAACACACATCACCCAGGAAGTAGAAGGCAAAACAGAGGACCCCCTCTAAATAAATCCGAAAACACTGAGCACCTGCAATTACACTCCTCACTCAGCCCACCTGTAAATTATCCGTAAGACAGGGCCCCTTACAAATAAACTTTGAAAAGATAGACGTACCTATAAATAACAGTCCCCGGTAAATTAACCCGAAGACAGAGACGCCTTTCAGTAACCTGTAAAACAAAGACCACTATAAATAATCCCTAAAACACAGAACATCGTGTCCAGATACCCTAAAACACAGACATCCCTGTGAATGAACTCTGAAACACACAGCCTCCTGTAAATATTCTCCGAAGCAGAGTCTCATTTGAAAAAATGCGAAAAACAGAGCCCCCATATATACACCCTTAGCACAGGGACCCCTTTATATATAACCGAAGAAAGGTCGCTCAGGAAATAAAGTGGAAAAGACAAAGCCACCAGTAAGGAACCATAAAAGACCGACTCCCCTGTAAATAAAGTGTAAAATATAGATCTCCCAGTAAATAAACCCTGAAACAGTGACCCCTGCAAATCCTCCCTAACACTAAGCCTCCTGTAAATAAACTCTCAGAGGAGACCCTAAAACACAGAGCCTCCAATTAATAAAGCCTAAAACACAAGCTCACTGTAAATCAACACTGAACAGCACAGCTCCCAGTACAGCACGGCGAATTGTTCGGATTGAGATAGTACATCATAGTCTGAGGCAATGCCTCTTTGATAAAAGAGTCAGAAATGGGGAGGTGTAGTGTTGGCTGATGGTCATTGTTGAGGTAGAGCCACATTGTAATAGAGTCAGAATTGAGGGAGCGCCTCATTGTACTCGGGTCAGGACTGAGGGAGCGCCTCATTGTACGAGGGTCAGGACTGAGGGAGCGCCTCATTGTCAGCGGGTCAGGACTGAGGGAGCGCCTCATTGTCAGCGGGTCAGGACTGAGGGAGCGCCTCATTGTCAGCGGGTCAGGACTGAGGGAGCGCCTCATTGTCAGCGGGTCAGGACTGAGGGAGCGCCTCATTGTCAGCGGGTCAGGACTGAGGGAGCGCCTCATTGTCAGCGGGTCAG
>NW_025969016.1:10406-17963 GCF_021869965.1 Rhincodon typus
GAGCGCCTCATTGTCAGCGGGTCAGGACTGAGGGAGCGCCTCATTGTTAGCGGGTCAGGACTGAGGTATTTGAAGTAGGCCAATCATGGGCGTCGGTCCTTTTATTCGTTTAAAGTTAGAGAATGCCAGAAAGATTATCAACCCGACATGATTTGACTGGATTGGGAATTACTTAATGACAACAGAAAGTTCAGTAGCCTAATTACCGCGGCTGGCTCTTGAGATTTCACTATTGCTGGTTTACTCATTCTTTCATTCAATTTCACGGAAGCGCTATTTTGAAAGTAGCTTTCTTAAAGGGTTACGCCGACCCTGTTCAATATATATCGAACAGAGACGTGGTAACGCAGAAAACTTGTCTGATGTCCCGCAAGATATTCAAGTCCTGGGAGACGTTTATTGAGGTCTTATTAATATTATAATTTTTCATAGTTTCAGGTGACACGATAGATTGAATCGTATCGTTCTGAATAGATTAGAAAATTAACACATACTCAGGGATTGACTCTGATGTAGACACAAGTTTGGACACTATTAGCAGCAAGGGTTCAAACTGTGAAAAGGCAGTAATGGGGTGTAAGGAACATTTTAATTTCGTTTCCTTTTATCAGTGAAAATAATGACAAGAATGCAGTTTTATGAATGAATGAATCAAATGCGGTAATAGTAAACACAGTACGCCAATGAGTGGTCAGTAAAGATATGAATGAATGAGGGCGCGAGAGTGGTCATATGGAGCGCTTGTGGGTGCATTGGTAAAGAGGACCTTTAGTACAACAGTAAAGAGGCTTATGATACAGTGTCACACAAAAACCACAGAAAAAGATATTTTAAGGCGATTGACCCTGTATTACTAAACACACGCCAGCCAGACTCCGGGAGCCTTGTTAAGTGCTAACCGATATGAGTAAACAGGGCAGACTACAGGATATTCAGGGGCAAAGGTTATAAGATAAGCAAGTGACCACATGAGTGAACGGTTACTGCGTGTTTGAATCCGACAGGTAAATATGTGATACATAACCATTTGATCTAACTGACTGCCTCGTTAATCGAAAACCGAAGGAACTGCAGATGCTTCAAATGAGGAACAAAAACAAAATAACTGAAAAATCTCAGCAGGTCTGGCAGCATTTGGGAAGGCAAAAACAGTTAACGTTTCGGGTTCGCGTGCAGGGTGCTCTGTGTTTTGGATTATTTACAGGGGGCTCTGTTTTAGGGTTTCTTTAGAGACGTCTCTGTGTTTTCTAGTTTCTTACTGGGTTCTCTGTCTTTTACATTTTACTTCCCGAGGGACATTTCTTAGGTTATATTTAAAGGGGTCTCTGTGCTTGAGTGTATCTACAGGGGGCTCTTTTTCGCGTTTGTTTAAACGAGATTCTGCTTCGAAGGTTACTTACAGAAGGCTTTGTGTTTCACGGTTCATTTACAGGGATGTCTATGTTTTAGGGATTATTTATAGTGTGCTCCGTGTTTTACAGTTAATTGAAAGGGGTCTGTTTCTTCGGGTTTCTGTACCGGAGGCTCTATGTCTTCAGTTAGCAGTAGGGCTGAAGCGAGGTTCGGTTTAGGACTAAGGCTATGGTTAGTGTAGGGTTGAGGCTTGTGTTATAGGGCTGAGGGTAGGTGTGAGGGCTGGGGCTCGAGTTAGAGGAAAGGTTAGGGTCAGCGTTGGGACTGAGGGTTATGGTTTGGGTTAGGACTGAGGTTAGGATTTGGGCTGAGGTTGGACTGAGGGTTTACATGAGTGTTAGCGTTTGGGCTGAATCTCGGGTTACAGTTACGGCGAATGTTATTTCTGAAGGTAGTATGGAAGAAAGCAGCTTCGCATAACCAGAGGCAGAGCTAGAGGGAGAGCAACTGCGTATTCTACAGGAGACACGGGAAGTATTGTGAACTTGACAGGTCAAATAATATTACAGATTAATTTACAATTAAAGATTATTGCCCTGAGGGAATGCCTCATTGTCAGAGTGTCTGCCTGAGGCTGTCCCACTTTGTTGTAGTTCAGTATTGAAGGAGTGCAACATTGTCAGAGAATGAAATTCAGGACTTTACCATTTACTGTATAAATCCTAACTTGGTTTGACTTTCCAAAGTGCACACCTGTATCATATACAATTGTATTTACCAATCCTCAGCTCACTTGCCCATCTGATCGAGAAGCCTCTATAAATTTGGATAACCATCTTTGCTATCAATGACATCTCCTACTTTTGCATTATCCACAAACTTACTCATCATGCCTTGTACATTCACATCCAGATCATTCACATAAGTAACAAATAACAAAGGTCCCAGCACCCACCCCTGTGGCACATAACTGCTGCAATACCTCCAGTGTGGACCCTTTGACAATGAGGCACTGCTTCAGTACGGAAGCTCTGACAGTGCAGACTATCTGACAATGAGGCACTCCCTCAGTCTGACATTCTCACAGTGCTGCAATCTTTTGGCACTCCAACATGTCTGACCCCTTTCGAATGAGACACTGCCTCAAGATTGACCCTCTCACAATAATGCACCCAACAGTTCTGACCCTCTGGTGCTGCTGCATTACCTCAATACAGACCCTATACATGTGAAGCACTTCCTCAGTTCTCACCCGCTTAAAAAGAGGCACTCCCTCATTATTGACTCTCTGACTCTCCAGCAGTTCTATCCCTCTGACAGTGCTTCAGTACTGACCTGGAACCGCTAACAGGGTCTCATTTTCCTCATTGGTAGTAGGAACTGCAGATGCTGGAGAATCTGATACAACAAGGTGCAGAGCTCGATGAACACAGCAGGCCTAGCAGCATTAGAGGAGCAGGAAGGCTGACATTTCGGGCCTAGACCCGTCTTCAGAAATGGGGTAGGGGAACAGGTTTCTGAAATAAATAGGGAGAGAGGGAGTGGCGGATAGAAGATGGATAGAGGAGAAGATAGGTGGAGAGGAGACCGACAAGTCAAAGAGGCGGGGATGGAGCCAGTAAAGGTGAATGTAGGTGGGGAGTTAGGGAGGAGATAGGTCAGTCCAAGGAGGACGGACCGGTCAAGGGGGCGGGATGAGTTTAGTCGGTAGGAGATGGGGGTGTGGCTTGAGATGGGAGAAGGGGATAGGTGGGAGGATGGAAAGGTTAGGGAGGCGGGGACGAGCTGCGCTGGTTTTGGGATGCGGTCGGGGAAGGGAGATTTTGAAGCTTGTGAAGTCCACACTGATACAATTGGGCTACAGGGTTCACAAGTGGAATACGAGGTGCTGTTCCTGCAACCTTCGGGTGGCATCATTGTGGTACTGCAGGAGGCCCAGGATGGACATGTCGTTTGAGGAATGGGAGGGGGAGTTGAAATGGTTCGCGACTGGGAGGTGCAGTTGTTTAGTGCAAACCGAGCGTAGGTGTTCTGCAAAGCGGTCCCCAAGCCTCCGCTTTGTTTCCCCGATGTACAGGAGGCCACAACGGGAACAGCGGATGCAGTATACCTCTTTAGCAGATGTGCAGGTGAACATCTGCTTGATGTGGAAAGTCTTCTTGGGGCCTGAGTTGGGGTTGACGGAGGAAGTGTAGGGGCACGTGTCGCAATCCCTGCGGTTGCAGGGAGAAGTGCCGGGTGTGGTGGGGCTGGAGGGGAGTGTGGAGCAGACAAGGGAGTCATGGAGAGAGTGGACCTTCCCGAAAACAGAAAAGGGTGGGAGGGAAAAATGCCTTTGGTGATGGGGTCGGATTGCAGATGGTGGAAGTGTCGGACACGCTGTCAGACCTCCTGAGCTTTTCCAGCAACTATGTTTTTGTTCCTGATTTTGCTGCATCCGCAGTTCCTTTAGTTTTTACCGTGTTTTAGTGTTTATATACAGGGGGCTCTATATTTCAGGGTTTATACACTGAGGCTCATGTGTTTTAGGGGTTATTTACGAGGGGCTGATGAAGTTGTTTGGAATAACTTACTTATTTCAGCGAGATAAGCATATCAGAAGACCAAAATCTCACCTTCACCAAATGACCTAACTTTTGATGCTTGTTAAATTAAAATGCTTATTTCAGCGAGTTGAGCACGTGAGAAGCCAAAAATCAGCACTTCATCATGTGACACAATTTTTTTCAGTTCGTTTGACTAACATGCTTATTTCAGCGAGTTAAGCACTTCAGAAGACCAAAATCTCAACTTCACCAAATGACTCAAGTTTTGATGTTGGTTTGACAAACATGACTATTTGAGTGAGATCAGCACTTCAGAAATCAAAAATCTCAACTTCAACATCTGACTTAATTTTTGATGCAGTTTTGACTAACATGGCTGTTTAACTCAGATAAGCACATCAGAAGTCCAATATGTCACTTCACCAAAAATGTTAGTTTTAGATTTTGGTTTGAATGACATGCTTATTTCATGAGGAAAGCACTTCAAAAGAACAAAATATCAACTTCACAAAATGACTCAACTTTTGATGTTGTTTTGACTAACACGCTTATTTCAGCGAGTTAAGCAATTCGGAAGGCTAAAATCTCAACTTCACCAAACGAAACAACTTTTGATGCTGGTTGTTCTAAAATGCTTATTTCAGCGAGTTACGATCTTCAGCACACCAAAATCTGAACTCCACCAAATGACTGTAGTTTTGATGATGGTTTGACTAACATGCTTATTTCAGCGAAATAAGCATATCAGAAGACTGAAATCTCAACTTCACCAAAGGACCAAACTTTTGATGTTGATTTGACTAAAATGCTTATTTCAGTGACAGAAGCACTCCAGAAGTCAAAAACGTCAACTTCACCAAATGACTTCAAAGTTGATTCTGTTTTGACTAACATGCTTAGTTGACTCAGATAAGCACTTCAGGAGACCAAAATCTGAACTTCACCAAATGACTGAAATGTTGATGTTGTTTTGAAAATCGTGCTTATTTAAGCGAGATAAGCATGTCAGAAGACTAAAATCTCAACTTCACCAAAAGACATAACGTTTGATACTGGTTTGACAAAAAATGCTTATTTCAGTGAGATGAGCAGTACACAAGTTAAAAATCTCAACTTGATCAAATGAGTTGATTTTTGCTGCTGGTTCGACTAAAATGCTTATTTCAGCGAGTTAAGCAATTCAGAAAACCAAAATCTGAACTTAAACAAATGAATCAAGTTTTGATGTCGGTTTGACTAACATGCTTATTTCAACGATTTAAGCACTTCAGAAGTCAAAAATCTCAACGTCAACAAATGTCTTAATTTTTGATGCTGGTTTGACTAACATGCTTATTTCACTCAGATGAGCACATCAGAAGACCAATATCTGAACTTCAACAAATGAATTCGTTTTTGATGTTGGTTTGAATGACATGCTTATTTCACTCAGATAAGCACTTCAGAAGACCAAAATCTGAACTTCATCAAATGACTCAAGTTTTGATGTTGGTTTGACTAACATGCTTATTTGAGTGAGATAAGCACTTCAGAAATCAAAAATCTCAACTTCACCAAATGACTCAATTTTTGATGTTAGTTTGACTAATGTGCTGACTTCAGTGAGATAAGCATATCAGAAGACCAAAATATTAATGTCACCAAGACATTCAACTTTTGATGCTGATTTTACTGAAATGCTTTTTTCAGTGAGCTGAGCATTTCAGCAGTCAAAAATCTCAACTTCACCAAATGACTTCAATGTTGACACTGTTTTGATTAACATGCTTATTTCACTCAGATAAGCACATCAGAAGACCAAAATTATAACTTCACTAAAAGACTCAAGTTTTGATGTTGGATTGACTAACAGGCTTCCTCTGGTGAAATAAGCACTTCGGAAGTGAATAATCTCGACTTCACCAAATGATTCAAGTTTTGATGTTGTTTTGAGTAACATGCATAATTCAGTGAGATAAGCACTTCAGAAGGCTAAAATCTGAACTTCACCAAATGACTCAATTTTTAATGCTGTTTTGCCTAAAATGCTTATTTCAGTGAGATAAGCAGCTCAGAAATCAAAAATCTCAACTTTACCAACTGACTTAATTTTGTAATGCAGTTGTGACTAACATGCTTATTGAACTCAGATAAACACTTCAGAAGACCAATATCTCACTTCAACAAATGCGTTAGTTTTTGATGTTGGTTTGAATGACATGCTTATTTCATGAGGTAAGCACTTCAGAAGATCAAAATCTCAACTTCACCAAAGGACCTAACTTTTGATGCTGATAATACTAAAATGCTTTTTTTCAGTGAGATAAGCACTTCAGCAATCAAAAATCTCAACTTTACCAAATGACTTCAATGTTGATACTGTTTTGACTAACATGCTTATTTCACTCAGATAAGCACATCAGAAGACCAATATCTAAACTTCACCAATTGAGTTAGTTTTTGATGTTGATTTGAACAACATGCTTACTTCATTGAGATAAGCACATCAGAAGATCAAAATCTCAACTTCACCAAATAACACAACTTTTGATGCCGTTTTGACTAACGTGCTTATTTCATCGAGATAAGCATAGCAGAAGACCAAAATTTCAACTTCAACAAGACACGCAACTTTTTATGCTGTTTTGACAACGTGCTTATTTCAGTGAGATAAGCACTTCTGAAGACAAAAATCTGAAAATCACGAAATGACTTTAATTTTGATGTTGGATTGACGAAAAAGGCTACCTGCAGTGAAATAAGCACTTCAGAAGAGTAAAATCTCGACTTCACCAAATGACACAACTTTTGATGTTGTTATGAGCAACATGCATATTTCGGTGAGATAATAACATCAGAAGGCCAAAATAAAAACTTCGCCAAATGACTCAAGTTTTGATGTTGGTTAGACTAACATGCTTACTTGAGTGAGATAGCAATTCAGAAGTCAAAATTCTCAACATCTACAAATGAGTTAATTTTTGATGCTGTTTTGACTAACATGCTTATTTCACTCAGACAAGCACATCAGAAGACCAATAACTGAACTTCAACAAATGAGTTCGTTTTTGACGTTGGTTTGAATGACGTGCTTATTTCATTGAGATAAGCACATCAGAAGATCAAAATCTCAACTTTACCAAATGACTCAATTTTTGATGTTGTTTTGACCAACATGCTTATTTCAGCGATTTAAGCACATCCATAGACAAAAATCTGAACTTCATCAAATGACTCAACTTTTGATGTTGGTTTGACTAACATGCTTATTTGGGTGAGATAAGCACTTCAGAAATCAAAAATCTCAACGTCACCAAATGACTCAACTTTTGATGTTAGTTTGACTAACGTGCTTACTTCAGCGAGATAAGCATATCAGAAGACCAAAATATCAATGTCACCAAGACATTCAACTTTTGATGCTGATTTGACCAAAATGTTTATTTCAGTGAGATAAGCACTTCAGAAGTCAAAAATCTCAACGTCACCAAATGACTTCAATGTTGATGGTATTTTGACTAACATACTTATTTCACTCAGATAAGCACTTCAGAAGACCAAAATCTAAACTTCACCATGTGACTTAATTTTTCATGCTGTTTTGACTAACATGCTTATTTCAGTGAGATAGGCACTTCAGAAAACCAAAATCTGAACTTCACTAAAAATGTTAGTTTTT
>NW_025969017.1:0-17958 GCF_021869965.1 Rhincodon typus
TTGTTCCTAAAATCCATCAAATTGGCCATATACCACTACACAGGTTATATTTCAAATTTGCTGTGACCAGCAGAGGAGTGGGATTTGAAAGGAATCAGTGCATCTTTTCAATGTCTCTCCCAACAGCTGTAATAACAGAATCCATCCTTTGATTTGCTAAAGACAGATAAAAAAAGATAAAGAAACCTCTTTCCGGAAAAAAAAGGTTCCTTAGAAAGTGTGCTGCCGTCCTTGGAGGGACATTTGAACCAATATTAATAGGTTGCAGTAGATACATTTCAGCTACAGTACTGAAGACAATATAACTATATCAAAACAAGCTGACAACTTAGTTAAAAACAAATAACAGCATTAATAAAGCTACAGAGTGTGAGAAGGATGTATTTAGAGCAGAAGGGGCCCAGTCTCACTCAAAGAGGAGCAAAGAACATCATGAACGATGAGAGTTAGAGGGAGAGATTTCAGAAATGAATTCCAGAATCTCGGCCTGAGGTGGCTGAAGACATTCCAGGAAATGCCGGAGTGATCTAGAACAGGATGATCGAGATGTCAGAATTAGGAAAGCACAGATACCAAGGAGACAACACAATCTGGAGCTGGAGGAACACAGCCGGCCAGGCAGCATCAAAGGAGCAGGAAAGCTGACATTTCGGGTCAGGACCCCTCTTCAGTTCTGAAGAAGGGTCCCGACCCGAAACGTCAACTTTCCTGCTCCTCAGACACTGCCTGACCTGCTGTGTGCCTCCAGCTCCCCACTGTGTTGCCTCTGGCTCCAGCATCTGCAGTTCTTGCTATCTTCCAGATATCATAGAGAGGTGTGAAACAGGTTGGCGTGATATAGGGGAATGGCTTGACTGACACCCCTCAGCTCACCTTGGCCCCTAACCATCTTCTCACATATCACCCTGACCCATGACCTTTCTCACATATCACTCTACCCACTGACCTCCCATCACGACACCCTGACCTATGACCTCCCTTACATATCATCCTCATCCATGATCTCCCCTCATATCTTCCTGACCCTTGACCTCCCTCACTTAGCCCCAGTGGCCTCATAAATAAGGCATTAGCCTCCTAAGCCAGCGATTGTGGGTTCAAGTGCCATCTGAGTGCCCTACCTTTGGAGTGACACGGTGGCTCAATGGTTAGCACTGCTGCCTCACAACAGATTTCGACTCCACCCTTGGGCAACTCTCTGTGTGGAGTTTGCACGGTCGTCCCGTGCCTGGGTGGGTTCCCTCCAGATGCTCTGGTTTCCTCCTACAGTCCAAAGATTAGGGTGGATTGGCCATGCTAAATTATCCATAGTGTCCAGGGATGTGCAGGTCAGATGGGTTAGCCGTGGGAAATGCAGGGTTACAAGGATGGGATGAGGGGGGGTTGGTCTGGGAGGGATGCTCTGAGGACGGTTGGTGTGGACTCGATGGGCCAAATGGCCTGCTTTCACATGGTAGGGATTCACCTCATGTCACCCTGATCCATGGCCTCCCCCAGATTATCACCCTGACCTGGTCCATGCCCTTCCCCATACATCATCCTGACCCCTTCCCACCATGCTGACTCATGACCTCACCTCTGACTCCTTCCTCCTCATATCGAGCTGTCCCCAATCCCACCCCCGCGTCTTTCCCCTGCACAATCACCTCGTAGGATTTCCCCCCTTTCTATCTCCTGTTAAACCGGCCTGTGGTTTTCCTGTACCAGGCCGGACCCTGGGATCCCAGGCTAAAAGGCACGTGTAGGAAGCAGGTCTAACTTTCACCCAGAGATAGTAGGAACTGCAGATGCTGGAGAATCTGAGATAACCGAAGGGTCTAGGCCTGAAACATCAGCTTTCCTGCTCCTCTGATGCTGCTTGGCCTGCTGTGTTCATCCAGCTCTACACTTTGTTATCTCTAACTTTCACCCAAGTGACTATGAGGATACATCAGACCACATGAAATAATGGAGTAGTAATGAAAATTCCAGATCCAAACTTGCCGAAGCTAGAGAACACTTGGAAGATCATGAGGAATGTATTCCCTAATTTCCTCACTTCCTCCTTTCCCATATTCTCTGCTGGGGGTGGAATTCGAAGAAATACTTAGATTCCAAGTCTCAATATTTTCTTCATTACTGTTTAATTAAGATTTTCCCCTTGACTAATTTTGAGGCGATTTGGCCTCAGTCTCCACTATAGACACTCATTTAGTGAATATTCAATCAATGGGCCATGCCTTCCTGTTGTTTACTCTGTGGAACGTGCCTTTGAACTGACCCGCATTCTTTTTCTCCTCCCTCTTTCAAATCTAACTGCAGAAAACATTTTATTCTTAACATCTGATGCGCTTCGTGAGTTATTTCTGGACTCCTTGCTAATGCCTTCATCGGTCTCTGTCGCTTTCCCCCAGCTCAATGTTTTTGGCTTTTCGTGTGTAAGGTTTTTTCTTTTAGCTGAATGATGTCTGAGATTGATCTTTGTAGTGTGACTCAACAATTTGAGCCTTTTGGCTTCAGGAAGAGTGCCGCATTGGTTCGTACTGTTTCAATCCGCCTGCAGCTCAGTTCCTCACTCTCACGTCATTTCTCCTAACATCTCTACTTGCCTCACTCAAATTTAAAACCTTGATTTACTACTCCCACTTCCTCCCTCCAAACCTCGTACCAGATTTAGCAGTCACTATTTGCAAACATTGCTTTCCTGTCAAGTTGTTCATTCATTCCCGCATTGGCCTAGCCCTCAGCTGGTGAGGCTCAAAAAAGTTGGCCTGCATTCATTTGAAAAATTCATTGCCTTCGTTATGAGAGTGATTCCAATCTCCCATTATGCTTGCCCCATTAATCCTGCGCACCTCCATGAGATTTATATTTGTGCAGCCTTCACTTATTCAATGTGGCACTCCCTGCTGTTGGGTTTTGTCCCACCACAGACAATGCAGTCATAGAGTAATACAACACAGAACCAGGCCCTTCGGTCCAACTCGTCCATGCTGACCACGTTTCCCAAACTAAACTAGTCCCGGTGTTCATAACACAGCCCAAGCAACTTGTGAGTCCTTCTGGTAGTAAAGGCAGGTAGTAATAGTTGGAGTGATTGCTGGCCAACCATGTACATCACTATCCACAGCTCCAAGCTACAACTCTCGTGTTAAAGTGTGTGTTGTCACAGCCCTTTGGACTTCCGGAGTGAATTAGAACACATGCCACGTCACTAAAGGCAGGGGGAATGCAACCAATTGTTACCAAAGCCTCTCTTCATTGCAGACCACTGTGTTTCCACAGGAGCAGGTATGGATCATTCTTTACCTCAGCGTCATTTTCTTTTCACGCTATCCACTGCTATCTGGAGATCTCTGCCTTGAATCTACTCAGAAATTGAGCCTCCACGGGCCTCCGAGGGAGAAAAGTCCAAAAACTCTGAGCGAAGACTCTCATCATCATCTCAGTCCTATGTGGTTCCCCCCACACCTCATTCTAGTGATACTGTATTCCAGACTCCCCGGCAGTCACCGCTCCAGCGAGAGGAACCCTCCTTCCTCAGAGAACTGTATGAATTATCCGACAAGGTCGTGCTTTGTTCTTCTGAACTCCAGAGAGCACAGGGCTGGGCTCCTCCGTCTCTCCTCATGAGCATCTGACCATCCCGGTGTCAGCTCTTCCGTTCCTTCCAGGTGCTTTTTTATGCATTTAGCAGGTCGTAGAGCATCTCAGAGATGGTGAACCGCCAATGGAGGAAGGACTACAATCAGGGCCAGTGAGCGAAGGGCTGAATGGGAACTGGGGCTGAATTATCACCAAAGGGAAATGTGGAGTCTGATCTGATTTCCAGACCCTCGTTGGCAGGGAGGGAAGGAGGGAAGAGGAAGGGGGGATGGAGATCATTGGCACCTCAACATAACCCTCCTCCCCTTTCCCCGCTCCCTCAGAAATCCCAGAGTTCTTCGATAGGCATCCACCGAGTCCCTGGCAGTAGGCTTTAACTCACCTCCAGCGCCTACTACCGAGTGCCACCACCCAGCGGGTCATCGCTGCCAACATCTGACCTTTGCCCTGTCAGGTGATCTCAATTCATGTTCACCTCAGCGCTGCAGGGGGCTGTCGCTGGCCCTTGGCAACAGCACAGCAATATAACTTCCAGCTGGATCTCTCCCGGTGAGCTGTCGGCCACTCTCGGTATGGCAACAGGAAGAGATGGAGTTCTCAGTTCACTCAGTAACACCTCGACACCTCCTCCATTGGTGAACACATTGGCTGGGAGGTAGGGGGCACCTCAAAAGTTTAAGGCCACCTTACCACTGAGACATTTCCCAGTGTACCCAACACCACCCTGATCAGAGAAGGGGTTTCCGCTTGCAGGATACAAGCCTAAGCCATTTGAGAAGTTGTCTGTCTGGCACCTCTCTAATCGAATGGTGGGGTTCCCATGACAAGATTTTCTAGCGGGGTTTGACAGTTCTGAATCTACAGAGAAGACTTGAGTCTGTTGATTGGGTGTGATTCTGCTTATACACACTGTGCAGGCTCTGTACTGTGAGACCGGCCCTCAAATGGAATTGAACTGTGTATCCGACCCACTCAACACCTCAGTCCCAGCCCGTCCACAGACCGCAGGAGGGTGGCACCTAGAGTGGTGAACCATGGTCAGCAGTGGGCACAGCCTCGTTGCCTGGTCAACACCGGTTGGTTTACTGTAGAACTGTTACTGCAGAAAGGCCAGGCCAATGGCTATTCCTCTGCCTGTGCCCTCACGTCAAGGGGAGCAGATTGCCTGTTAGTTTCCTAAAGGTACTGACAGCGCTGATAACCATTGATGGCACTCCATATTCAGGCATAGTTTGTAGAGTAGGTTCTGCGTGCCCATCACTGGCAAGTTACTGAAAGAAGAAGTTGTTCTTTATTGTTCTATGGCGAACCTTAATCACCTATTAGCAGTTTTTTGCAGAATCTACATACAAACAAGAATAGACCACTTGGCCTTTTGAACTTAGGATCGAATTCTAAGAACAGAATTCCCTTCACTGATCAGGACAGCATTGGGTACATAGAAAATGTTAAGGCAGCTCCTCAATCAATAAGACTGGAGGTGATCTGTTTTTAATGTGAACCACCCATTCCTGTATATCCCCAACAATCTTTCATCCCCCTGGTGAACAAAAATGTAAATTTAAAGATTCTACATCCATCGCCTTTTAAAGAAGGGAATTCCAAAGATCAATTGGGTCAATGGGTTGAGGAGGGGCGGGTGGAGTCTAATTTGGATCAACGAGAGGTATTGCATTTTGGTAAAATAAACAAGGGCTTATAGAATTGATGGTAGGGCCCTGGGTAGTGTTGTAGAACAGGCAGCCCCAGGGTTGAGGGACATAATTCTTTGAAATTTGTGCAACAGGTAGACAGGATGGTTAAGAAGGCATTTAGCACACTTGCCGTCATTGCTCAGACTTTTGGGTACAGGAGTTAATTTGATTTATTATTGTCACATGTACCTAGGTACAGTGAAAAGTTTTGTTTTGCGTGCAGTGCAGGCAGATCGTCACATACAATGATCATAGAGTAATAGAACAGAGCGAGGAATACAAAATTACATCTGCGGAGAAGACGCACAAAGACTGAGATCAACATTAAATTTAAAATTGGAGAGGTCCATTCAGAAGTCTAATAACAGCGGGGAAGGAGCTGTTCTTGAATCTGCTGGTACGTGGGTTTAAGCTTTTGCATCTATAAAAGTTGACGGGGGTCCTTATGGACATGTCAAATTTCCTTAGCCTCCTGAGGAAGTAGAGGCTTCGTTGTACTTTCTAGACCCTTGCATCAACATGGGCAGACCAGGACAGATTGTTGGTGATGGTCACCCTTAGAAACTTGACACTCTCAATCATCTCCTTCTCAGCACCATTGATGTAGACAGAGGTGTATCCTCCACCTTATTTCCTGAAGTCAATGACCAGCTCCTTTGTTTTGCTGACGTTAAAGGAGAGATTGTTGGCATGGCATGTTGAGGTTGTACAGGACGTTGGTGAGGTCACTTTCTGGAGCACTGTGTCCAGTTCTGGTCGCCCTGTTATAGGAAGGATATTATTAAACTGGAGAAGGTTCAGAAAAGATTTACCAGGATGATGCCAGGATTGGATGTTTGAGATATAAAAATAGACTGGAATGGCTGGAACTTTTTCTACTGGAACGTAGAACGTTGAGGAGTGACCTTATTGAGGTTTATAAAGTCATGAGGAATATAGATAAGGTGAACGACAAGGGTCTTTTCCCCAAGGTGAGGGAGTTCAAATCTAGGGGGCATATTTTTAAGGTGAGCAGAGAAATATTTACAAAAGACATGAGCGGCAACATTTTTAAACAGAGAGCGGTTTGTGTGTGGAATGAACTGCCAGAGGAAGTGGTGGATGCGGGTACAATTACAACGTTTAAAAGACACTTGGATAAGTACATGAATAAGAAAGGTTCAGAGGGATATGGGCCAGGAGCAGGCAGGTGGGACTAGTTTAATTTGGGATTATGTTCAGCATGGACTGATTGGACCAAAGAGTCTGTTTCCATGCTGTATGACTCTTTGACTCTGTGACTCTCAACCCTCCAGGAGAAAAAGCATGTTTCCTCATCTCTGCCTTTAATGGGCGCTTCCTCATTTTTGAACAGTGACCCTAGTTCTAGATTCTCCTGTAAGAAGGAGCATCCTTTCCACATCCACCTGGTCAAGTCCTCTCAGGATCTTTTATGTTTCAATTCAATCACCTTTGACTCTTTGAAACTCCAGACGCTCCAAGCCTGGTCTATCTAGCCTTTCCTCATAAGGGATTCTGGATTTTATTCTAATTTAGTTAGCATGAACAACATTGTAGGATGCTCTTTGATGCTGAAAGGACTGTTAATCATGAATCAGATATCCTTGACATCCGAAGCAAATTACCTCCCACCCTTCGCCCTGGAATGCTAAATTCTGGAACGCAGTCATCCTGGTGTAAAGCAAGTTACTTGCTAATATAGAGAAGGCAGAATCTCTTGCTGTTGTGACTGGGATGCCAGAGAAGTGTTTAGTCAGGTGGGACGATGGTGACTTTCCATTCAGTCTGAGGTGGGAGGATCCACGGATGGGGTCTCCCCCTTGCCCGCTGCCAACTGAGGTCCCCGTACGTGGGCATTTCACCCAGAGATTAACCCAACTTGGGGAAGGAAAATCATGATGATCGATTGGGTTTAGTTTGCTTGAAGGGCTTTCAGAGGTCGCCACTGGGGTATTGAGGCAAGGAGACCACCCAACAGGAAACCCGTTGCAAGATTGTGCCAGGCTCTCTCGTCTACCCGAGGATCTGCTGGGTAGGTGTAGTGCCACAAATGGCCACTGCCAGTCTGGTGGGTACAGCTGAGCTCAGAAGAGCAGTCCACATCGGGATTGGGCTGGCAGCTCTCGGTGGGCATAACACAGACGCAAGTTTTCTCCAGTCACGGAAGGTAGACTCGAGCACCACAGGCGAATACAGTGCTACGGAAGGCATGGGAACCCACGATGCCCTGGACTAATCCAGGAGCCTGGGCTCACACTCCAGGAGTCAGACCTCAGTGAAGCAGCCGGAGGAGTTTCACTTCAATGAGTGAACAAATCTTGTCTCATTAATAGCGGCTAATCTTTTTTTTTAACCATTAAAATGCATCTTGCCCTTCAAGTCCTTTAGGGAACGAAATCTGCTGTCATTACCTGGGTCTCTCCCACAGTGAATTGCCTGTAAAAGTGCTCACCACTATCCAGAAGGTGCTGAGGTTTGTAAACTACAGAGATTTGTGAACATAGCCCAGTCTATCACACAAACCAGCCTTCCTTCCATTGACTCCGTCTACACTCCCCACTGACCCAGTGAAGGCAGCCAACACAATCAAAGACCCCTCCCACCCTGGTTAGAATCTCTTCCACCCTCTTCCATTGGGGCAGAAGATACAAAAGTTTCCGATCATATACCAACAGACTCAACAACAGCTTCTTCCCTGCTGTTATCAGTCTTTTGAACGGACCTCTCACCTATTAGAGTGTTCCCTACACCTTCTCTGTAGCTGGGACACTATATTCAACGTTCTGTTCTATTCCCCCTGATGTAAGATAGGAGTTGCCCAGGTAGCACGCAAAAGAATACTTTTCACATGTAACTCAGGACATGTCACAATAATAAATCAAATCAAAACCCCCTCCAAGACAGGCTGGAAGGCATTGACCTCCCATTCCCAGCATCAGAAAAAAAAAATGGTAAGTCTTGCATTTAGCTGTCTGGCAATATATGCCAGCATTTCAGCTGAAGTTCACAGAGCTGGTATCACGTGATTTCACAGGAAAACTGCAGATGATTTCCACATGGGGCAAGATGACTGTATCTGTCCCAGAATCACTTGGCATTGAAGTAATGTGCTTCTAGTAAACTCAGAGACTCATCATGAAGTCAACTCACCCCACAATGACATAGGCATTCAGTTGTTTAATAGGAACCGAACTAAATCTATATGTGTATATATAGGATATATTTCCAGATGTTACGGTCACATGTAACTCCTTCCCACGTCCACAAATATGACAAATTGTTCCTATTTTGGTGTTACGCAGCCCGATCTGTTGACATGGTCTTTCACATCCCAGCAACTCAGATACTGGTAACACCCGTGCTGTGCATTTCTGAGAGAAAACGGCTTGAAACGGTTCAAGGTGATCCCTGCAATAGGATTACTTAAAGGGCCAGGCATCCCTGGTAGTATGTGAGGTCAACACAATTTTCTTTTCTACTGGAAAACATCTAAGAGCGGTCTGGAGTGTATACTCAGAGGCATTTTCCACGTGTTACTGTTATACATATCGACAGTGCAGGAAAAGGCCCTTCGGCCCATCGAGTGTGTCACTGGTCAAAAACAACCACGTAACTATTCTAATCCCATTTTCTACCACTTGGCCCATAGCCTTGGTATCATGAGAACACATCTCAATTCTTCAATGTGGTGAGGATTTCTACATCTCCCATCCTTACAGGCAGCGAGCTCCAGATTCCCACTGCATTCCTCACATCTTCTCTAAACCTCCTGCTCCTTACCTTAAATCTTTGTCCTCGGCCACTGACCCCTCCATCTGTCTACCTTATTTAGGTCCCCCCATGATTTTATACAACTCAATCACGTCCCTTCTCAATCTCCTCTGCTCTGAGGAAAAATAACCCCTGTCTGTCCAATCTCTATTTATCACTGACACTCTCCAGCCTGAGCAATATCCTGGTAAATCTCCTCTGCACTCTCTCCAGTGCTGTCACATCCCTCCTGTAACGTAGATTCCAGAACTGCACACAATACTCTAGCTGTGGCCTAACTAGTGTTCCAGCATAACCTTCCTGCTCTTAAACTCTAGGCCTCGATTATTAAATGCCAGTATTCCATTCTCTGCCATATGCCTTCTGAATCACTTGTCCTGATACTTTCAGGGCTGGTGTATATGCAGACCAAGGTACCTCTGATCCTCGGTGCTTCCCTAGGGTCCTACTGTTCACCATGTATTCCCCTGCCTTGTTTGTCCTGCCCAGCAGCATGAGGAAGAGTTGGAACTAAAGGGGACAGGGGTCACATCCTGTGTCACTGCCTTTGCCAAGTGGGAGCAGGATTCCTCCGTGCTGCGTGACTGTGACAGGAGGGTGACCTGGCATGCCTGGGCATGATGCCCAGCATCCGGGTGTGCCCTCGGCCTCCTCGAGACCCTCATCTGAAATCTCGGCAGCAGCGGTCATCGTCACCATCTCACTGTGGCAAAACCCTGGCCTGGGGTTGCAGTTCGCAAGTGGCCGCGATGCCAGCTCTATGCTAGCCTCCAGGGCGGTACAGTGCTCCAGGATCTGAGGAGGTAGCTGCCAATGCCAAGACAAGGGATGGCACTGATCCATCAGCACTCTGCTACAATCCTCTTCCTTGGTCTTCCACGTTACCATCGTTCAATATTCTACTTCCATCATTTGACTCTAACAGCCAAGACTTGCATGGACTAAAACTGGTTTTTAAAGGGACATGCTGATCTAAAATGTCCACTGTCATCACCTGACAAGCCCAGCAACACATGGAATGTAAAATAGACCAAAGTGGCTGCCTCAAAATGACTATTCTGATCAAAAAGCACTGAAATTCAGCGAGGAGGGTAAAGGAATTCGCGTCTCTTGTTTTATTCACACTTGCAATTTCACATATCGCGAGATGATAAGTTACTTCCGATTATTCCAGCTTAGGATGAAACAACGCGACGCACCAGAATCTATAAAGAAATGTAACAGCCTTCTTTCTACAATGAAGAGAGAAACCAACATGAGCTGATAACGCAGTGTAGAGCTGGAGGAACACTGCAGGCCAGGCAGCATCAGAGGAGCAGGAAAGCTGACGTTTCGGGTCGGGATCCTTCTTCAGAAATGGTGGAGGGGGAAGGGAGCTCAGAAATAAATAGAGAGGGAGGGGTGAGGCTGGGGAAGGTAGGTGGGATGGTGATAGGTGGGGGCAGGTAGGGAGTGGTGTGGATTGGTCAGTGAGGTGGGAGGAGCGGATAGGTAGGAGAGAAGATGGACAGGTTGTGTCAGGTCAAGGAGGTGGGGATGAGAGGGAGGGGTGGTCAAGGGATGAGGCCGGGGGGTGGGGAGATTTTGAAACTGGTAAAATCCACATTTAGGCCAATGGGCTGTAGGCTCCCAAGGCAGAATATGAGGTGCTGTTCCTCCAGTTTCTGGGTGGTGTCATTATGACACTGGAGGAGGCCCAGGATGGGCATGTCGTCCAGGGAGTGGGAGGGGGAGTTGAAATGGTTCGCAATTGGAAGGTGTTGTCATTTGTCACATACAGAGAGCAGGTGCCCTACAAAGTGGTCTCTGAGCCTCCGCTTAGTTTCCCCGATGTAGAGGAGGCTGCATCGGGAACAGTGGATACAATAGACCACGTTAGCGGGTGTGCAGGTGAATGTCTGTCTGATGTGGAAGGTTTGTTTGGTTCCTTGGATGGGGGTGAGGGGGGAGTGTAGGGGCAGGTGTAGCATTTCCTGCGGTTGCAGGGAAAGGTGCGGGGGGTGGTGGGGTTAATGGGGAGTGTTGAGCAGACGAGGGAATCTTGGAGTGAGCGTTCCCAACGAAAGGCAGATAGGGGTGTGGAGGGAAATATCTCTTTGGTTGTGGGGTTGGATTGTAGGTGGTGGAAATGGCGGAGAATGATACTTTGGATGCGGAGGTTGGTGGGGTGATATGTGAGGACAAGGGGAATTCTGTCTTTGTTTTTGTCTTTGTTGGAGGGAGGCGATGTGAGGGCAGAGGTGCGGGAGACACAAGAGATTCATTTGAGGGAATTTTCAAATCACTGGAGTGGAGTAGTTATGGTCCTTGAAATAGTAGGACATCTGGGAGGTCGGGAGTGGAATACCCCATCTTGGGAGCAGATGTGGCGGATCCTATCACACTGGACTATTACTCCTGGCACTACCTACAGTCCATGGAGTTTGTTGGCAGTGATAAGCAGAAGGAATCAGCACTTGACATACAGGACAGGGACAGGGACAAAATCATTCCAATGCTTTTGATAGAAGATCCATCTCGAACTGAGGGAATGTAATAATATTGCAAACAATGGCCCCGCACGATAAAGTGGGAGTGAATCCGTTTCATGTTCTATGACCCAGGAGCTTAAGGTCACAAGATAAATCCGAAGAAATTCTAAATTTTCTCTCCTGCAATAACTGGTCAGGAACACCAGTTTTCAGGATAATTTTAATTGAAGAAGATATTTTGGTTTTAAGCAAGAATTTTCCTGTCATTAACTGTTTTGGAAAAAAAAAACAAATCAAGCGCAACATCTAAGTTGTTTCTGAGTGTGGTTTGAACAATGAGGGCTGACCATTTTACAAGGGGAAATAATTACACTCAAATTGCTGAAAGCAAACAAATTAGTGTCCAGGATGGATATGGCTGAGTCTGGGCTCCAATAGTTACTGTTGTTAATTCATCCTGTACAGAATTACAGCATCCCTACGGTGTGGAAGCAGGCCATTCAGCCCATTGCGTCCACACCCAGACCCACCCCATCTCTATAACCCTGCATTTCCCATGGCCAATCCACATAGCCTGCACATCTTGGGACTGTGGGAGGAGACCAGAGCACCCAGAAACAGTCACACAGACGCAGCGAGAACGTGCAAATTCCTACACAGGCAGTCACCCAAGGGTGGAATTGAGCCCAGGTCCCTGGTGCTGTGAGTCAGCAGCGCTAAACGCTGAGCCACCATGCTGCCTTTCCCTTCTACCTCTGGAATGCAAAGTGTGGTGTTGCTAAACTTGCTAACACTTCTAACAGGTTATGAATCAATTTATACAAAATGGTTAAAAGTTTCATGAATGCATTTGCTTACAAATTTATATGGGCTGCTCTGAATGCATAAAGCAGTGCAAATAGTCAACTAATCCCTGAAAGTACCACTGTCTTCATATGAAACAAAACCAGTCAAAAATCAAGCAATGTGCTTAAATGAATTTTCTTCTCATTTGATGTTAAGTGTTTGGATTTTTAAAAGAATTCCAGTGGAAGACATATTTCTTTGTTGAGTGTGAGCTCTCAAAGTTCATAATCAAGCTCCACCTATGCTAAGCTTTGCATCAATGTTAAACATATGCACACCATTTGATACCCATTCAGTAATGGATAGGATTGACTATTAAGGTCTTTAGTTAATTTCGGAATCAGCAAAGCAAGGCATATAGAGTACTAACTCTGTCTTTAGCTCTCTCCTTTGCCCCATCCACATGACCCATCCTCAACTCTTCCCCCAACCTTTCCCTCTCCCCGTACTCCAATTTCATTACTGTTCTTAGCTCCTCCCTCACTTTTCCTTCTCAGCCATTCCTCTCTCTATCCCTCTGGTTCCCCCTCCATTTCTAACCATCTCCCTCAACTTTCATTCCCCCAATACTCTTCTGTCTCTTCTACCTTTTACCAACCACTGAGCAGCAAATCTCTGGACTATAAAAAGCGAGGGGTTGAAATCCTTCCTAAATTGTTTTTATTCAGTCATGAGAGTGGGCTATCTCAACTAGGACAATAGTTACTGCCCATCCCTAATTACCCTTGAGCTGCCATCTTGAACCACTGCAGCCCACATGGTATAGGGACACCCACAATGCCTTTAGGGAGGGAATTCCAGGTCATTGACCCAGCGACAGTGAAGGAACAGCGATATCTTTCCAAGTTAGGATGGTGAGTGTCTTGGAGCAGAACTTGCAGGGGGTGGTGTTCCCATGTATCTGCTGCCCTGTGTCTTTTAGGGCAGTCTAGGCAACAAAATGGAGGCAACAGACACAAAACAATGTTTCATCCTCCTTTCATGGGAAATGGGCATCGTTGCTACAGCCAAAAGTCATTACCTGTTGCTAATCCTATAACTGAGTGGATCAGTGAACCATGTTGCTGTGGGTCTGGAGGACTATGTAGGTAATCCCAGCAGAATTCCTCTCCCTAGGAGACATTAATGAACCAGAGAGGTTTTCACAACTTTACAATTACTGAAACTAGCTTTCAATTTCAGATTTTGTGAATTAAATTGAAAATTTCACCAGGTGTTGAGTGAATGCTGGCAAATGGCTGTAGATCAGTTTAAGACAACTGGTTGGCGTGGACACGTTGGACTGAAGGGTCTGTTTCTGTGCTGTATAACTATCTGCCTCTATATATAACTCATGTCCCCAAAGCATTAATCTGAATCTCGGAATTAGCAACACACAGTCATCACTACTACTCTACCATCTCAGAGTTAATTGTTTCTACATTTTGTTTTGATTATAATTATGGCAAGAGTCATGAAAACATATCTGCCTAAGACCTTACATATTAGGCTGTCAGCCGTTGCAAAGTTCAGTGGGGTGCGCAGTCCTCATAATTCATAAATGATAAAGTTATGAGTTTTGATAGAAATCAGGTCATTTGGAGGACAGTATCTTCAGGCGGAGCAAATAATTCCAGCATTCTATTTATACAAAGTGCAGACAATAATCTTTCTTGACTCCGTTGCCAAATGTAACCGTGCTGAGAGACCTTTAAAGAAAATTTAACTTCAGTTAGGTACACCCAGTCAGTCAGTGCAACAATTGCCTCTTTGTGTAGTATTTGTACAAATACTTCTTCGATTGCTGGTAAAATCCATCTGGCTCACTAATATCCTTTAGGGAAGGAAACTGCTGTCCTTACCTGCTCTGGCCCACATGTGACTCCAGACCCACAGCCATTTGGTCAACTCTTAACTGCCCTCTGGGCAATTAGAGGTGGGCAATAAATGCCGCCTAGCCAGCGATGCCCTCATCTCATGAATGAGTTAAGATAAAGCCTTTACTGATCAAACAGATAATAAAATCCGCATCATCCAGCAAGCACTGGGATTGAACAATGCTGGTAAACCCGTTGCAATTTGAGATATGAGGAGAGATCGAAAGGGAATATCTTGACGGATATGTAGAGACTGACAGTTTCTCCAATTTAGATTATTTTCATTGTAAATTCAGAGGAGAAAATACTTTGACTTTCAGCCTGTTGTTTTATAACTGTATTTTAGAAAGCAACTGAGACACCTGGTGGGCATTTCTATTGGAGTACGACTGGATAATGTCAACTTTATTGAAACCTTTTGTACTTTATATCTCTATTAATAAAGCAAATAATCCTCTATTGCCTACTTGAAGGAGCACAGTGCAGATTGACTGGAATGTCACAAAGATCCAAGGATTAGCTAACGAGGGCAGGTTACACAAACTGTTGCTGTGTTCCCTGCTATAAACAAACTTAAGGGAGGGGGGATTTGATCGAAATTTATGGATTTTGAAAGGATTAGACTAGAAGTTTGGAGAGAAACCTTTTCTGCTAGTTAGAGCCAAGGACAAAAGGAAGGGGGAGCATCACACAAGAACCAAGCCAGGTCACTTCATGCAGAGGGTGGGAGGAATGTATCTCTCTCTCCTACCAAAGCTTTTGACTATTAATGTTAAAGCTGAGGTCAATCGATTTTGTTCAACAAGGAATTAAAGAGCTAAGGCAGGTTGATGCAGTTAGGATATAGATCTGTCATTGAAAGTATGATTGACACTTAATTATTCATATTTTCCCATCCAGTTAAGAGGATTGGGCGGTTTCCCTTCCTCATCCCATTTCTTCATTGATCACAACAAAGGTTGAATTTACAAGGGAGGTCATAATACCAATTGTATCTATCACACTGCATATGGTTCAGTATCAGAAACACATCAGCCAGGCCCATTAACTAACTTCACATTTTTTCCAAATGCTGGTCTGTAGTTGAAGTCACTTTCCGCAAAGATTTTTTGGACTGGGCTTTCCCCCCTGCATCAGTTATGGCCGGGGTGGAGTTTCTTTCTCTGGAGACAACAAGTGTAGGTTCAGATGTTTCCTTTAAGAACATTCCGCTTGCGGAGATGAGGTCTTCCAGTGTGTTTTCAACTCTCATATTTTAATACGATGGGCTGCAGGAGAGGGGAGAGAGAGCTAAGTCTTGCTTTTCCCTGGCAGTTTTAAAACAAAAATTCACACCCATAAGCTGTCATCACTAAGTGTTGTAGACCCAATTAATCCACGCAATTAGCATTCATTCTTCACTGGTGCAATATTTTGCTGGTGTAACCAGTGCCCTCTCTTTTGAAAATGGTCTTTTTAAAAAAAGTTAAGATACATATCCAGTTGATATTATGAATTAATATTTTAGATAACGCACCTTTGTAACATGAGCATTAAAGATTGTCAAATCCAGATCAACATGTACAGAAACAGTCAAACCAAGGCCTTTCAGTCTTCAGGATGGACAGGCTGAGAACATTGTCTTATCCCACATAGTCAAACCCAGATTGATGTGTGGTTGCTAAACCTCACATCCAACCCACCTTCTTTCACCCACCAAGTGGGTTCATGTTCCATATCTTTAACATATTAATGTCCCCACTTACCTCAAAATCCATCTTTTTACCAGAGCGGTTATAATTCCTCGAACGGAATCGTAGATAGCCTTCATTCATATACTCTAGGATCCAGCATACTTCACTACAAAAATGTACATACAAAACTCCAAGCTCTCATGCTGACCTGGTACATCCATTAATATTGCCCAACGTCCCGATGGTTAGCACTGCCGCCTCACGGCGCCAGGGACAATCGTCTGTGTGGGAGTTTGCACATTCTCCCTGTGCCTGCGTGGGTTTCCTCCGGGTGCTCCGGTTTCCTCCCACAGTCCAAAGATGTGCAGGTTAGGGTGGATGGCCATGCTAAATTGCCTGTCGTGTTCAGGGATGTGCAGGAAATGTGGGTTAGCCATGGGGAATTGTCCACAGTATCTAGGAATGTGCAGGCTGGGTGGATGATGTGTAAATGTGGGTTTATGGGGATGGGGTGGGGGGCTGGGTCTGGCTGGGATGCTCTTCAGAGGGTCGGTGTGGACTGTTAGATGAATGGCCACATATCCGCACTGTGGGGATTCTAAAGTCCACCCACTGTGAAGAAACTAGGCTCCAAGAATTCCTGACACGAATCCTGGTGACTCCAGTCCACCACGTGCTCTTTGGGACCTTCACCTTGGCACTTACGTGTCCAGGCACACTCCAGGGCTTTGAGCAAATGGACCTCATGCCCATGAACGCTAGACTACTCCCAGCTGTCTGCATCGTCTTGGCATATTTTTGACCCACTTACAGTAGGCTGCTGCATTCTGGAGTACACCAGACACTACCATTGAGCTCCAAACATGCACTGTGTGTGTGTGTGTGTGTGTGTGTGTTAGGGACCCAGCTCACAGACTGGACCATCATTCATGATTTATATGCACAACTTAAAAAGTAAACTCAGAGCAAACTCATTTCTAAACTTTTTGTAAGCCGCAACACTGGAGGGGCAGAGAACATAAAGGAGGACTGCGTTAAATTCTAAAATATTCATCAATTTGGACAACAGGCATGTACCTGTCAAATGAAGTTCAATCTAGTTAAATGTAAGAGACTGCATTTTGCTAAGTAAAAAGGATGTCACAAACTACATGGAAGGGAAAAATTGAAGTGGTGTAGCGCAGCAAAATCTGGAAGTACAAATAGACGATTCATAAACGATGAGACATACTGACAAGGCCATTTGTAAAAAAGTTAAATAAAACAATAGGATTCATCATAAGTGATGGTATTGACAAGGAGCAAGGTTGTTGTATTAAACCTTGTTTAGTTCAACATCTACAGCACAGTGTACAAGTCTGCTTTCCCTATGATTAAGCAAGATACCGAGGCACTGAGAGGTCACAAAACTGAAAAGGTTTGTGGGGATGATATGAGAGTGACAAGGTTATACCTATCAGAGCAATGAAATCATTCATGGAATTCCGTATAGTAACAATTATTGTCCTTTCTTCAGAGACAAACAAACAGAAAATTCCTGACTGGAAGATGTCCTTTACAAACAATCAAGACTCAAGAATTTTTCATCGATCACTTACAAGCAATACCTGTTTATTTTAACAAAAAGCAACTTGATGCACTGGAATTACAAACATGGGATAAGACAAATGTCTTTTTCTGTAACTTGTATGCATGTGTGTGTCTGTGTCTAAGTGTGTCTGCATGTGTTTGTGTCTGTGTTCATCTGTGTGTGTGTGTATGTGTGTGTGAGTGTGTGTGAGAGTGTGTGTGAGTGTGAGTGTGAGTATGAGTGTGTGTGTGTGCGCGCGTGTATGTGAGAGTGTGCGTGAGTGTGAGTGTGTGTGAGTGTGAGTGAATGCATGTGTGTGGGTGTGTGTGTGAGTGTGTGTGTGTATGTGTGTGTGTGTGTGTGTGAGCATGTGTGTGTCTGTGTGCGGCTGTGTGTGTGTGTGGGAGTGTGGGAGTGTGTGTGTGAGAGAGTGTGTGTCTGTATTTGTGTGTGTGTGTGTGTGTGTGTGTGTGTGAGAGTATGTGTGTCTAT
>NW_025969018.1:0-310 GCF_021869965.1 Rhincodon typus
GGATTGGGGGTTGTCTGGACTGGATTGGGGGTTGTCTGGACTGGATTCTATTTTTCTGTATTCATTCACGGGCTCAGGGCATTGCTGGTTAGGCAGCATTTATAGCCCCATCCCTAATTGCCCATCGGGCAGTTAAGAGTCAACCTCATTAGCTGTGGATCTGGAGTCACATGTAGACCAGACCAGGTAAGAATGGCAGATTCCTTCCCTAAAGAACATTAGTGAAGCAGATGGGCTTTTCCAACAATTAACGATGGATTCACGGTCATCATTAGACTCTTAATTCCAGATATTTTTCCTGAATTCAAAT
>NW_025969018.1:410-4148 GCF_021869965.1 Rhincodon typus
TCCAGATATTTTTCCTGAATTCAAATTCCACCACTTGCCGCGGCGAGATTCGAACCCTGGTCCCCACAACATTATCTGGGTCTCGGGATTAACAGTTCAGCGATAATACCACCAGGCCATCGCCTCCCCCTATTTGGCGTTGGCTGGACTGGATTTGGGGTTGATGTGTTGGAATGGGGTTGGTCCGGTTGGATTTGGGGTTGGCTCAACTGGATTTGGGATTGGACAGACTGGAGTGTGTTTCTAACCATGCCTCATGTATTCTCACGCAAATCATTTCTCTAAACGACGAAGAAAAGTGGACCCAGTACCAATCCCTGCGGAACACCTCCGGTCCCGAAAAACAACCCTCCACCATCATTCTCTGTCCCCTACTGTAAAGCCAATTTTGTATTCAATTGGCAAACTCATGCCGAGTCTAAATTTACTGAACGGTCTACCGTGCGGAATCTGGTGCAAAACTTTACTAAACACTGTCTACCGCTCTGCCCTCGTCAATCCTCTTTGTTACTTCTTGAGAAAACGCAATCGAGTTGGTGAGACTCCATTTCCCACGCACAAAACTGCCCCTAATCAGTCTGCGCCTTTCCAAATGCGTGTCAGTCCGATCTTTCGGAATCACGTCCAACCACTTGCCCGCCACCAATGTCAGAGTCGCCAGGTCTGTAGTTCCCAGGTTTCTCCTTACATCCCTTCGTAAACAAAGAGACAACACTAGCCACCCTCCAGTCTTCTGGGATTGACTGGGGTAGGGAGGAATGGGTGGGATTTATTGGGGGGGGGGGGTTCGGACTGGATTCTTTGGATTAGTATGTATTGTTAGAGGCGAAATGGCGTGGATTGGATTGGCCACACTTGTTTTGGAGCTGAGGGGGTTGGATGTGGAATGGGTTCGGCCAGCAGTGGTGTGCAGTTTGCCAGTCTGGAGTGGAGTGGGAGAGAAAGAGATTGAAAAGTTTGCACACTTTGAAGTTTAGAGGAGTGAGCATCGACCTTATCTTGGGGGGGGGGGGGGAACAGGAGACGGGGAGGGGTTGTTACCCCTTGTGTGGGAGAGTCTAGGACCAGAGGGGGCATCATCTCACAGCGAGGGGGTCGCCCACTGAAGACGGAGAATGGGGAGGGGTTCCTTCTCTCCAAGTTGGCGGAGAGCGAACCTGTGGAATTTTTAACAAGATCCGGCCACTCGGGCATTTCATCATTGGCGGAGGATCTTGGGGGTAGGGCGGATACTACGTACGGCTGAGATTTTTATTCAGGAAGGGAATCCCGGGTCGTGGGGGGAAAAGGCGGGAGTTGAGGAGGATCAGATCCCGTTGGATGGTGGAGCAGACGCGAAGGGCTGAATGGCCCACTTCTGCTCCCATCTCTTCCTGGCCGGGCGGCGCTCAGTGGAGTTGTATGGCACTCTGGCAGATGAAACGGTGCTGGCTGGGATTGGGGGTGACCTCTGTTGTCATTGTGTGTCTGTGTGTGTGTGTGTGTGTGTGGGGAGGGAGGGGCGGGGGGGATCAGGTTCACCACCTCCAAATCCCTCCTTTAAGACACTCCTCACAGCGTACCTCCTCGGACCAGGCCTTTCGGCCACTCACTTGGCGCCGTGCCCGTCTAAGTGCCAAGCAATTGCAGGTTGTCGGGTGAAATTGCAGAGCAGTTAAGATCGGGGACACTCGGGGTTAAAGGATCTCCCCGATCTCCAAGGGATGGGGGGTGGAATTACAGAGTGCGTGAGGGATGGGGGGTGGGCTAATGCACACGGGTTGATGGGGGAAAGGCACTCAGTCACTTTTGGGTTGATTCGCTGTTGTCTCACGCACCTAGATACAGTGAAAAGTTTTGTTTTGCGCGCAGTGCAGGCAGATCATTACCAGATAAACTGCATCAGGGCGATAGAACAGAGCGAGGAATATAATGCGACAGCACAAAGGACAAGATCAACTAGAAAATTTGAGAGGTCCGTTCAGAAGCCCAGTAACAGCGGGGAAGAAGCTGTTCTTGATTCTGATGGTGCATGTGTTTCAGTTTTTGTATTTTCTGCCTGACGGAAGAGGGTGGAAGAGATTATAACCGGGGTAGGGGGGCAGGGGGCGCTGCCGTCTCTGGGTCCGGGCACGAGGGCAGACTGGCATAATTGGCTTTTCCGTGGATTGGGCCCCATGTTTGTGGAGTGGCATCAAGAGGGAGATTGGCCCTCCCATCGAATGCAGAGAGTGTGGCGGACCAATTGCTGTTGGAGGTTCCTGAGATCAGGGGGGTGCGGTTGGGAATTTTACGGATGCTGGAGGGGTGCGGTCTTGAGACTGGCAAACCCATGGGTGGCATCTCTGTCACGCTCACTCCCTCTGTCCTTCTCTCTCTCTCTCGGTCTCTCGCGGCTCCCTCTCTGTCTCTGGCTGGCAGCCCCCTGATGTGCCTCTGTTCTCCGCTCTGCAGCTGCCCCGAAAACGCCCCCGTCAGCAACGTTCACCAAGCGCGCGATGGCCGAGCAGCCGCTGGCCAAGATGGTGGAGATCGCCGTGCGGGAGTTCGCTTCGGAAGAAGGCGATGGTACGCGATGCTCCTCCCGCCATCCAGCAACGACAGTCCCACCGACTGCCCCATCCCCAAACAAACCCAATTCACACCAACGGGCGCTGTTGCCTGCCTCTCATTCCTGTTTCGTCTCCGCTCAAAGGCACGTCCTTCTCGGAGAAAGGATCACAGAATCCACTGCGGTGTGCGGAAGCAGGCCGTTCAGCCCATCGAGTCCACACTGACCTTCCAAAGAGGCTAACCCACCCTAATCCGCACATCCCTGGGCACTATGGATAATTTCCCATGGCTAACCCACCCTAACCCGCACATCCCTGGGCACCATGGGTAATTTCCCATGGCTAACCCACCCTAACCCGTACATCCCTGGGAACTATGGGTAATTTTCCATGGCTAACCCACCCGAGCCTTCATAATGCTGGGCACTATGGGTAATTTCCCATGGCTAACCCACCCTAACCCACACATCCCTGGGCACCATGGGTAATTTCCCATGGCTAACCCGCCCTAACCTGCACATCCCCGGGCACCATGGGTAATTTCCTATGGCTAACCCGCACATCCCTGGGCACCATGGGTAATTTCCCATGGTTAACCCGCACATCCCTGGGCACTATGGGTAATTTCCCATGGCCAATCCACCCTAACCTGCATGTCTTTGGACTGTGGGAGGAAACCAGAGAACCTGGAGGAAACTCACGCAGACACGGGGGGAGAATGTGCAAACTCCACCCAGACAGTCGCCAGAGGGTGGGATTGAACCTGGATCTTTGGCACTGTGAGGCAGCAGTGTGAACCACTGAGGCACCGTGCTGCCCCTGGATCACTTCTGTCCCTCTTTAGGAAAGGAAATCTGTTGTCCTTACCCAGTCTGGTCCTCTGCACCCTACATCCACATAGTCGATTCTTAACTGTCCTCCAAAATTGCCAAACAAGTCACTCAGTTCAATGGGGGATGGCCAACAGGATGATGGCTTTAACAGCAATGCTCCTATCTGGTGAAGAAGTAACAAAAAAACTTAAGCGGGTCCTCAGGCCCGACAAGGTTGGACTTGGCGTCTACTGCTTTAAAAAGAGGGCCCAGATCTTCACTCAAAGGAGGCCTCACGGCCCGTCAAGTCCATGGGCTTTCCATTCACTCCCATCAGACATAATCCCAATGGACCCAAACCCCCTTCCCGTTCACTCCCATCGGACACAATCCCA
>NW_025969018.1:14148-17030 GCF_021869965.1 Rhincodon typus
GTGTGTGTGTGTGTATGAGTGTGAGAGTGTGTGTGTGTATGAGTGTGAGAGTGTGTGTGTGTGTATGAGTGAGAGAGTGTGTGTGTATGAGTGAGAGAGTGTGTGTGTATGAGTGAGAGAGTGTGTGTGAGTGTGTGTATGAGTGAGAGAGTGTGTGTGAGTGTGTGTGTGTATGAGTGTGAGAGTGTGTGTGAGTGGGCCCATGTGCCTGTTGTTTCTGCCAGCTGCAGTCCCTGACCGAGCAGGTAGTGCAGGCGCCTGGGGAAGGAGACGTGTGAAGCACTGATCCGTCACTCTTGTGGATCAAATCCACCTTCGGAAGGTGGAGGGGGAGAAGTGAATAGTCTCCCGTGGCTGGAAGCCTCTGTGGTCCCAGTCACATCACCATCTCCAGCTGTGTGCGAGCACAGCGTCTCCAGTGTCACTATCCGCGCTGTTGAGGGAATCCAGCGAACACTGACCCGGACGTGGCAGGACTGATATATGGATAAAGACTGGATCAACCGTGCTTGGACACGCTGGCAATTCGAAGAATAGTTGGGTGGGGAGGTGGGGGAGGGATCTTACAGCAGCATATAAGATCCTGATGGGATTGGACAGGCTAGATGCGGGAAGAAGTTTCCCGATGTTGGGGAAGTTCAGAACGAGGGGTCACAGTCTAAGGATAAGGGGTGAGCCATGCAGGACTGAGATGAGGAAGTATTCCTTCACTCAGAGAAGGTTGGAATTCTCTCCCACAGGAAGCTGTTGGGCCCAGTTCGTTCGATATATTCAAGAGGGAGCTGGATGTGATTAAAGGGACCAAGGGTTTTTTTTTAAATTCGTTCATGGTTATTGCTGGCCTTTATTGCCCATCCCTAATTGTCCAGAGTCAACCACATTAGCTGTGGGGTCTGGAGTCACATGTAGGCCAGACCAGGTAAGGTTGGCCGTTTCCTTCCCTAAAGGGCGTTAGTGAACCAGATGGATTCCTGGCAACGGATTCACGGTCACCATTGGATTCTCAATTCCACATTTTTTTTAAAATTGATTTCAAATTCCACCCGCTCCCAGGGCGGGATTCGAACCCGGGTCCCCAGAACGTTTACCAGGGTCCCGGGATTAACCGTGATAACACCACCGGGCCATCGCCTGTTCTCCGGGAGAGAAAGCGGGAATGGGACCCTGACGTTTCGCAATCGGCCGCGATCACTTTGAATGGGTGGCGCCGGCTCGAAAGGCCGAGTGGCCTACTGTCCTATTTTTCCGGGAAAGGATCTGTGGGGTGGCGGAGGTGGGAGGGTGGTTGGAATTCTTTCTGGAAGGACAGGCCAGGCGCTGAACGTTCTTATCGCTCGGGGGAAAAAAATCCGGAAATGGACGAACCGCAGCAAGGTGCAGGCGAGCCGGGAGCAACTGCCCTTGACAGCCGAGGTCACATTCGACCGGCTGTGGCATCGAGGAGCCCTGGCAGAAGTGGAATCAGTGGGAATCGGGAGGGAAAACGCTCCCAGTCGGAATCATAGGAAGTTGGTTGTTGGGGGCCAGTCGTCTCCGTTCCAGGACATCTCTGCAGGCGTCCCTCAGGGGAGTGTCCTAGGCCCAACCATCTTCTGCTGCTTCATCAATGACCTTCCCTCCATCATAAGGTCAGGAATGGGGATGGTCACTATGATTGCACCATGTTCAGCACCATTCGCGACTCATCAGATACTGAAGCAGTCCGTATTCACATGCAACAAGATCTGGGCAATATCCAGACAAGTGGCAAGTAATATTAGCGCCACACAAATGCCAGGCCGTGCCCATCTCCCATAAGAGAGAATCTAACCACCGCCCCTTGACGTTCAATGGTATCACCATCACTGAATCTATCAACGTCCTGGGGGTTCCCATTGACCAGAAACTCAACTGGACTCACCACATAAACACAGCGGCTACAGGAGCAGGTCAGAGGCTGGGAATCCTGCAGCGAGTCACTCCCCTCCTGTCTCCCCCCACCCCCCGCCAAAGTCCCGTCCCACCATCGACACAAGGCAGGAGGGTGAGGGGATACTCTGCACGGATGGGGGCACTTGGAGCTTGATGCCAGCCAGGGGAAAAGATGCCCCAGTCGGTCGTGGTCTGTTTTTGCTTCCACCATTTTGTTGCCCGCCCCTCAACTGCCCCTTTGGTCTGAGGGGTTTCACCCGTGATTTTTGGAGGTGGGGTGGGGACTTCAGCACCGAGTGCCTCGCTTTGGGAGGGGGCGAGGTGAATGGCCTGCTCCTGCTGTCCCCTGGTGGAATGGACTACAGCAGGGCAGGAGTTGGTTGGGGGACTTTGGGAATTGAACAACAGGAGGAGGACAGTTTTGGAGACACACAGTGTGGGTAAACCCCCCCCCCACCCCCGCCACAGCGACACTGCATCCCTCCGCTAAACCTTCCCCACCACCTCTCCCTCCTGCAGACCCTCCTGTACACAGCCAGCAAGTCCCTTTGCCTGCGACTGGACACCATCGAATCCCACCTCAGCTCCATGGAGGACAAGTGCAAGTACCTGAGGGCCAAGGTGGACCTGCTGGTTGGCCCGAGCTCGGTGCGGAGCAACCCCGGGCACAGAGCCCCTGGGGACCGCCAGGGACCAGGGACACACAGGTGGGTGTGTGTGGGGCTGGGGGAGTCGGGGGGAGAGGGGAGGCGTTCGACGGTCACCCCCCAACCCAGCCCTGGTCACCAGGCTCGCTCTTCCGTCCCGTTTCCCCCCCACCGTCCCGTCTCCCACCCCCGTTCCATCCCGTTTTCGTCCCCCACCCCCATTCCATCCCGTTTCCCCCAGTCCCGTTCCATCCCGTTTCCCCCGTCCCGTCCCGTCCCCCACCCCCATTCCATCCTGTTTCTCCCTGTCCCGTTCCGTCCTGT
>NW_025969018.1:17130-17907 GCF_021869965.1 Rhincodon typus
ATCCTGTTTCCCCACCCCGTCCCGTCCCTTCCCCCCTCCTCCACCGTCCTGTCCCGTTCCATCCCTAACTGCCCCCTCCAGCTGAGGGTCTCACTCTGACAATACGGCTGTGTAATGGGACACACAGCACACACATTCCCGGGGCTCCGGCCCCAGTTTGACGGTGCACGGCCTCGAAGGGGCCGAAGGGCCTGTTCTGTACTGTCTGGTTATATGGCGGCTATGTTCCTTCCCTAAAGGTGAGCCTGGTGTGTTGGGGAAGGGGGGGGGAGTGGCGAGGGGGGAGTGTTTTTTATTTTGGTTTAGCCCACAATCAGCTGGAGATTTTCAGTAGAACCAACACCACTGCCCCCCACCTCCCCAACACGCAGGCACAAGGTGTATCCGTGCCCGAGTTCCTCCTCCGGTGCCACTGGGTCCGAATCCCTGGAATTCCCTCCCTGAGGGGGACACTGTGGGTCTATCCTACAGCACATTAGACTGCAGCGGTTCAAGGGGGTGGCTCACCCCACCCCCCCCCCCCCTCCAGCTTCACAAGGGTAAGGGGGCAATTAGGGACATGGGGGGGTGCAGGGAGCGGGGATCGTGGGAGACGCCGGGCTCAACCACTTCCCTGTGGCCGACTGGGAGAACCCAATGACAGGTTATTCACTGCAGCTTGGAAACCACTCCCTGTATTACCCAGTGTACTGACTCTCTCTCTCTCTCTCTCCCTCCTCACCTTCCCTCCCTCCTACTCCTCGTCCTCCCTCTCCCTCCTCACCTTCCCTCCCTCCT
>NW_025969019.1:0-17904 GCF_021869965.1 Rhincodon typus
CAGTAGATGTTAATTTCCAATGGCCTTATGGACCAGTAGATGATAATTTCCAGTGACTTTATGGACCAGTAGATGTTAATTTCCAATGGCTTTATGGACCAGTAGATGATAATTTCCAGTGGCCTTATGGACCAGTAGATGATAATTTTCAGTGGCTTTATGGACTAGTAGATGTTAATTTCAACCCTACTATGAAATTAAAAGGTATGAAGGCTACCCATTCTGGATGACACTCTGGAGATATTATTGGTTAACCTGTTGAAGCAGGTCACCACACACCTTCAGAGAAGGGCGCGGGTGCAACACAGGTCTCTCCTGGCCTCAAGGTGGGGACACTACCACTACACCTCTCGAGCCTGAGATTATATTGCTCCTTCTAATTCTAGTAGAGTTGACAAGGGGGAGCCCAGTGGATGTAGTTTATTTGGACTCCAGAAGGCTTTTGTGGCGTGTGTAAGTAAAATTTGTGGGATTAAGGTTTTGTGTACTGACGTGGATAGAGAATGGGTTGGCAGACAGGAAACGAAGGGTAGGAATAAACGGGCCTTTTTCCAAATGGTAGCCAAATGGGGTGCCACAGGGATCTGTGCTTACACCCCAGTTATTCACAATATACATTGACGATTCCGATAAGAGATCACAATGCAATATCTCCAGATTTGTAGGCAGCACTAAGCTGGGCGGGAGAGTGAGGTGAATTCAGAGAATGGTTGGGACATGTTGAGAGAGTGGGCTAATGCATGGCAGCTGTAGTTCAATGAGGATCGAAGTGAGGTTATCCAACCTGGGAGCAGTAGCTGGGAAGGCGGATTATTTTCTGAAACGTCGATCGACTGGGGAAAAGGAGAGGGGGAGATGTCATGAGACTCGGGAGACCCTCCTACACCAGTCACTGAAAGTCAGCCTCGCAAGAGCAGCGGGGGTGGGGGGGAGGTGGTGAGGAAGGCCAATGGGATGTTGGCCCCTTCGTGGCGAGAGGATTGGAGTACAGGAGCAGGAATGTCTCTCTGCAATTGGACAGGGAGAGACCGCACCCTGGAGTATTGTGTGTGGGAGGTTTGGGGGTCTCCTTATCTGAGGGGAGGGGGTTCTGGCGATGGAGGGAGAACAGCAAAGGGTTTCCCAGTCTGATTCCTGGGACTGATGGATGAAGGGAGACCGGATCGGGTTAGGATTGTATTCACCGGAGTTTAGCAGAGCGAGGGGGCTGGGGGGTCTTATCAAATTTCAACAGGGACTAGACAGGCTAAAGGATGTTCCCGATGACTGGGGTAGGGGGAATCTAGAACGTGGTGGGGGGGGGTCACAATCTAAGGGTACAGGAATAGGACTGAGATGAGGAGAAATGTCTTCACCCAGAGAGTTGGGAGTGGGGGGGTGCCTATGGGATTCTCTGCCACAGAAAGCGGTCGAGGACAAAACATCGAATGTTTTCAGGATGGATTTGGATATCGTCCTAAAGGAATCGACGAGAAAAAGCAGGAAACAGGGGACTGACTTGGATGATCAGCCCATGATCAGGTTGAACTGTGGAGCAGGCTCAAGGGGGCCAAATGGCCTCCCCCTGTTCCAATATTCAACGCTTCCAAGCCAACTTTAAAAGGTACTATGTAAATGCAAGTCGTTGTGCTTATAACAGAGGTAACAAAACTGGGCGGGCCTTTCGTAAACGGAGCGCTCGGTAATAAAATTGATTGCCGTTAGCTGAAGGTGGTGGAATTTAGCGCTCGCCTTTGCTGGACTATGCAGCAGGCAAATCAAGCTGCTATTTTGACTCCATCTTTACCAGGCACCCCCATAATTAATGGCAGACGCTACAGGGGAAAATGATCCTCAGAAAGATCAAAGTCGCAACTATTTAAGTCTGAAGACGAGCAGGCTGTTGGATTACAACTGCAAAGTGTTGAAATGTAGGATATGGGTCATCGCTTGGAAGATTAATGGCTGCTCTACCCAGTTCCTAGAGTCACTCACGCAAAACAGGAATTCACTGAGTCTAACCCAACTCTCTGCAGAGGTATGTTTTCTTGCTGTAATCCCAACCTCACAATCCGGATCCCATTTGGATTGGGCTCTTGAACGCAGCCAATTCTGAACCTGAAAGGAATTCTCCCTTGTGTCTTCCACTGCACCTCCCCCTACATCATTTTGCCCAAAGTCTGGATCACCCCTAGTCCCTGTGCCCTCAGGTAAGGGGAATCAAACCGTTCAGGAGATAGGCTGAGATCGATTCCTGAAAAATTAGGCCAGGAAAACCGGACGTGAGGAATTTTGGATCAGCCACGATCCCATTGAGGGGCTGCATGGCCTACTGTGGGTTCCTATTTCTTCCAAACATGTGAACCACTGAACAAATCTTATCTCGGGACCGGGGCTGTGTCCAAATTTTTATTGAAAGTAAGAGAATTGCTTGAGGGAATGCGGTGGAAGTGATGGCCTTGAAAACCATTGTAATGGCGGAATGCTAAAATGGCGACTATGGGGATTGGAGGGAAGGGGCCAGGGAATGCACAGGTCGAGCTGGGAGGGCGCCCAAGGATTTGTGCTGAGGCTGGGGGAATAGGAGCCAGACGGACATAGGAATTAGGCCATTCAGGCCTTCAAGCTCACTCCACTATATAAGACAGTCATGGGTGATCTTATCCTGGTCTCAGCTGCACTCTCCCATCTCAACTGGCTCTGTTTCAACAGAAACACTGAAGCGTAGAAGATAGGAGCAGGAGGAGGCCATTCGGTCCTTCGAGCCTGCTCTGCCATTCTTCACAATCATGGCTGATCGTCCAACTCAACGGCCTAATCCTGCTTTCTCCCCATAACCGTTGATCCCATTCTCCCCAAGTGCTATATCTAGCCGCCTCTTGAGTACATTCAGTGTTTTGGCATCAACTACTTCCTGCGGTAATGAATTCCACAGGCTCACCACCCTTTGGGTGAAGAAATGTCTCCTCATCTCCGTCCCAAATCATCTACCCCAAATCCTCAGACTGTGACCCCTGGTTCTGGACACACCCACCATCGGGAATATCCTCCCTGCATCTACCCTGTCCCGTCCTGTTAGAATTTTATACGTCTCTATGAGACTCCCCCCCGCCGATTCGTCTGAACTCCAGCAGAAACGTTCCCAACCCAGTCAATCTCTCCTCATACATTATATTGATGTCTTTCCCGAACCTGTCACCTTTGATTTCCACAGATCCTCAACCCTCTGAGGGAAGTAGGTTCTCCTCCTCTCAGTTTTGAACCTCCCTCCTCTCACTCTGTGCCCCTCTTGTTCCAGACTGTCCCTCCAAGGGGGAGCGTCTGTTCTACGTCCTCTTTATCTAATCCCTGTAGCGTTTTATACACCGCAGTCAGATCTCCCTGCCCCACGCGCAAACTATTTATCTGTACAACAGACCCATTCTTCCCTGGAATCTACCTGGTGGCCCACCTCTGAACTACCTCTGGTGCCTTTACACCATTTCTCTCATAAGGAGACCAAAACTGGACACAATATTCCAGGTGTGGTCCCACCAATGCCGTGTATAATTGTAGAGACACCCCTTCACTTTCATCATCCAGTCCTTTCACAATGAATGCCAGGATTCCATTTGGAAAAGGAAGATTGGGTAGTAAGTGAGCACCCACTTACTCAGACTGGGGAAAGGGCGTGAGATGGCATGGAAAATAATCGACTGGTTTGTCCAAATGAGAATTGTTCGACAGTAAATTGACTGTTCAAACAGTGCAGTACAGCGTGAGAGTGTGTATTATTGAGTATGCACGCTGTTTAAATTCTCCCTTCCCATTTCAAAGCCTCCAGCCAAACACGCACGCAACAGTCAAAGATTGTGTTAAGATATTGGCGAGGCCACTTTTGGAGTACTGCGTACAATTCTGGTCGCTCTGCTACAGGAAGGGCTGCCTCATTAAGCTGGAGAGGGCGCAGAAAAGATTTACCAGGATGTTACCGGGACTAGGAGATTTGGATAGGCTGGGACTATTTTCCCTGGAGTGTCGGAGGCTTACGGGGGTGACCTTATAGAGGTTTATAAAATCATGAGGGGCATGGATACGGTGAATAGCCAAGGTCTTTGCCCCAGAGTAGGGGGAGTCCAAAACTACAGGGTTTAAGGTGAAAGGGGCAAAGATTGAAAAGGGGTCTGAGGGGCAACTTTTTCACACAGAGGGTGGTGCGTGTACAGAACGAGCAGCCAGAGGAAGTGGTGGGGGCTGGTACAATGACAACATTTAAAAGGCATCTGGATGGGTACATGAATAGGAAGAGTTTAGAGGGAGATGGGCCAAATGCTGGCAAATGGGAACAGTTCAGTTTGGGAAACTGGGTCAGCATGGATGTGTTGGACCGAAGGGCCTGTTTCCGTGCTGTGTGACTTTGCGACTGTATGCTTTGATTTGGAAAATATGGGGAAATAACTGCTTTCTTATTGTCATTCAGCATTTATGGTACATGGGGCCTGCCAGAGAATTAACAGCAATTTGTGAATCTACCTTCCACAATCCACCACATCCCTTGCCCATCCAATGGCAAACAGCTTCCGATGGGAGGTCATCCTCAACTCAAGACATTATTCCCTTGCTTCCCTCCATGGATTTTCCCAGAAATCCTGAGGTTTGTCGGCGCGTTTTCCGATTTGATTCACCTGGCTGCTTGGATGGGGGCAGGCCCCCACCACCTGTTGAGAAGCTTGGCACCATCCACCCGCTGGATTGGCACCAATTTGAGTGCCATCTTGGCCAAAGGATTCCTGGCCATCATTAGATTCTCAACTGCAGTTTGTAAGAGTCTAATTTAAATGGAACTGTGTGCGGGATTTGAACCCCGGGGGCCCAGAACGTTATCCCGGGCCTTCTGGAGTAACAGAGCAGTGACAATGCCTGTAGGCCGCTGCCTACTTAACACCAAAGGTCTTTAACCCTCGGTGGACCTGAGCAAAACTGACCAGCTCGTGCTTCACAACAGTGCTGCCTCTCAGAGCTTGCTGTACGCAAATTGGCAGTGACACGTGCGACTTTTTAACAAACGTTGACTCTTCGAAATGCACCTCATCTGCTTGCCAGTTCTTAACCCAAAAGGATGATGAGTCCCATTGGAATTTTTCTCCGGAAGAGAGCTTTATTTGCTGAAGGGCAGACTGGAGGTCATGGTCACTAACGTGAGGCTTTAAGGGTCACAAACTATTATTTGCACAAGACAGTAAATGACTAAAACATCTGACCAGTCACGCACGGAGCTACATCCTACAACTGCAGTCGAGCTACACAGCTTCAGTGCTCTGTCACTTCTAAATCCTTCCCCATTGCTTTTCCTTGTGACCATCAGTAACCTTACACAGACTTGGTCTCTCGCATTGACTGTCCTTTCTCTCTCTCTCCTCCACAGATGCTGAGGTTCTCCAGGCATTTCGGATTTCCAGCACCCGCGGCTCGTGGTTTGGAGGCTATCCCCGGCTTTGTGTGGGAATTTTACAGGCTGCGATCCCTCAACATATTGCGGGCCTTACCATAGGAGTTGGGAGGGTCGTGTTGCAGCCATATTGGTCAGGCCGCTTTTGGAATACTGCGTTCGATTCTGGTCTCCCTGCTACAGGAAGGATGTTGGGAAACTGGAAAGGGTTCGGAAAAGATTTGCAAGGATGCTACCGGGACTGTACGGCTTGAGTTATCGGGAGATGCTGGGATGTGTCTCCCTGGAGGCTGAGGGATGACCTTATAAAAGTTTATAAAATCATGAGGGGCATGGATAGGGTGAACAATCAAGGTCTTTTGCCCCAGAGTAGGGGGCAGTCCAAAACTAGAGGGACATAGGTTTAAGGTGAGAGGGGGAAAGATTTAAAAGGGACCTGAGGGGTAACTTTTTCACGCAGAGGGTGGTGCGTGTATGGAATGAGCTGCCAGAAGAAGTGGTGGAGGCTGGTAGAATTACAACATTTAAAAGGCAGGTACATGGTTAGGAAGAGTTCGGAGGGATACGGGCCAAATATGGGGAGTGGGGGGCGGAATTCGGCTCCACGCGTCCTCAGAGTCAGAAATACGCCCCCACCCTGTGGTGGGGGGGGCACACTCCCCAGGCACGGGCCACCCACAACGGATGTTCGACATGCGCCAACCTCCAAAGAAAAACCCCAAGAACGAGCCTTGGCGAAAGGTGGGCACAGGGAGCAGGGTGTTGGAGAGATGTTGGCGCTTACCCTGGGGGAGAAAGGAAGGGTATTGACCCCCTCCCAGACTTTCCTCGGTACCAGGCTGGCACCGTGCCTGAGCCTGGGGCAGGTTGAGTTAATGCCCACCTTGTCAGGCAGGACCCTGCCCACAAAAGAGGAGGTGGGGGGGGTGCGTGCACAGCTTCCCCTCTTGTCTTCCGCGGTGATAGGGGTGGGGCGGTTGGGTGCAGGGTAACTCCGGACTGGCAGTGCCCGTCTGGGTGCACAGCATGATCCCGAAGGTGCCAGGGGTACCCATAAGCTCCGGGATATCCACTCAGTGGTACAGGGAGAGTGGCACTGAGGAAATGATCGAACTGAATGGGCAAGCATGCCCGATGGCCTGAACGGCCTACCTCTGTTGCTATACTCCCAACGTGGCCAACGAACACGGGGAGTTGGGGGGTGGTCCCAGCTAGACCTCTGGCATCCAACTGGGCAGATATTGACCAGGGAGCTCTTGCGTCGCACCATCTGTGTCCCTATCTCTGAGCCAGGGGACCCGAGTTCAAGTCCTACCAGCTCTAGAGGCGTGTTGTCACATCTCCAAGCTGTGGGATTCAGGAAAATATCCAAACGTTGACCTTATTCTCTCCCTTGACAGTTGACAGCCATGTTTGTTTGAAAGGAAAAATGGGCATCATGGGAAAAAGAGGGGTCAATCCAAAATAAAACAAATCAACTTAGAAATGGATCCTACCAATTAGGCGCATGGCAAATCACCTTTACTGTTATTTATGAAAACATCCTTCCAACTCATCGCAAATCCAGCTGAGAAACAGGCCAACAGTAGAGTCAAGATCATAAATACTGACTTTTTTAATTTTACCGGAGCATTGATGTGTGCACATACCTTACGGGGATCAAGTGCGGGAGCCCAAGAATGAAGGATTATAGGCCACTCGAGAAAGTGTCAGGAAATTGGTGGCCAATTTGGAGAATTACCTGAGTGTTTATAGCTTGGTCTTGAGCTTTATTTGAAAAGTTGATACACAATTTTGCGAAACTGAAGGGGAGGAGTTAGGAGAAACACAAAGGTCACAATGCCCAATGAGCCAACGCCAACGATTTTATCTGGTGCCAAGCGGGACCCCATTCACAGATGCCGCCGGACCTGCTGACTTCCTCCAGCAATTGATATCATCCGTATGCCGTTTTCGGAAACAAGTCGGGAATGGTTCATTTGCTCTTGGGCGGGCAAGGTGGGCATTGATGGGTCGACGCCAAGGGTCCACTCGCCAAAAGGGTTCAGACAACAGATTGGCTCAGGGTAAGTTAGCTGGCCCTGAGAATGAGCCGTGCCCGAGCTGGGGGGCGGGCACAGAGCTCTCTCAGAGGGCATTTCCCTTCGAGCAGACCCGGTTCTGATCGTGCTGTGGCCCGGGTTGAGCAGCTTTCGCTGGGCAGATGGAAGGCGGGGTGGGAGGAGACAAGGGAAACCGAGGAAAGGGTTTCGGAAGAGCTCACCACTTTCACAAGACCAAAACACTCCAGAGCTACTCTGCTATCGGTGAATCATCTCCAGATGTGGCGCACTTCCCTTTATCTAACTCACTAACGTATCGTATCTCACCTGCTGTTTGTTTGCAAACTCAATAAACTATCATGAAATGACTTACAAAGCCATTTCGCTCCTGAGTATCCAAGGCCCAAGAGACAGCGCTCCCCAGTGAAGTAGCACTTAACCTGCACCTTCCCACAATCTAATCCACTGTATGCGCTGCTCACAGCTGATTGATTGATTGCTTGGTTTTTATAGCGACTGGTAGCGCTATACAGTGAAAAGCTTTGTTTATGAGCGGTACAGGCAGATCACAGCAAGCAAAGGAAGTACAGATCAAAAAGACTTAAAGGCATTATGTTACAGCCTCCAACCACTTCCTCTGGCAGCTCGTTCCATACACAAACCACCCTCTGTGTGAAAAAGTTACCCCTCAGGTCCCTTTTAAACCTTTCCCCTCTCACCTTAAACCTATGCCCCTCTAGTTTTGGACTCCCTCACCCTGGGGAAAAGACTTTAGATGTTCACCCTATCCATGTCAGTTACTCACACGTGTAAAAGTGTATATTTTTTGCTGAATTCAGGACTCACCGAAGGCTGATGTTGTCTAAGCTTTGAAAATGCAGTTACAGAGTTGTAGGGCCATACGGCATGGAAACAGACCGTTTGGTCAAACCAGTCTGTAATCCCAAACTGAACCAAATCCCACCTGTTTGGCCCACATCCCCCCAAACCTTTCCCATCCATGTACTTACCCAAATATCTTTTATACGTTGTAACTGTACCCACACCCACCACTTCCTCTGGAAGTTCATTCCACACACGAACCACTCTCGGTGTAAAAAAGTTGCCCCTCATGTCCTTTTTAAATCTTCCTCCTCTCACCTTAAAAATATGCCCCCTAGTCTTGAAATTGCTCCATCCTAGAGAAAAGACACCTGCCATTCACTTTATCTGTACCGCTCGTTGTTTTATAAACCTCGATAAGGTCACCTCCCAACCTTCCACGCTCCAGTGAAAAATTCCCAGTGTATCCAGCCTCCCTTTAGTGCAATCGCATCCTTCCAAACGTGTGCACAATATTCCATCTGTGGCGTCACCAATGTTTTGTATCATTGACCAGTCCTCCTGCTTTGATCTTAACTTGATGCCAACACAGTGTGGGGTTGGAGGAACACAGCAGGCCAGGCAGCATCACAGGAGCAGGAGAGTCGACGTTTCGGGTCGGGACCCTTCTCCAGGATTCAATCCAGTAGCTTCCCAGCAACCGTCGTCCAATTATTAATCGTTTCCCCGAATCATCAGCAGAGAAATTAATTCCCAGCGACCTGGGGGTTCTGCGGCCGAGCAATCAGGACGTTGGTGAGGCCCCTTTTGGAGCACTGTGTCCAGTTCTGGTCGCACTGTTATAGGAAGGATTTTATTAAGCTGGAGAGGGTTCGGAAAAGATTTACCAGGATGTTACCGGGGACTGGAGGGTTTGAGCCATAGGGAGAGGCAGAATGGGCTGGGATTATTTTCCCAGAGTGTCAAGGTCTAAGGGGTGACCTTATAGAGGTTTACAAAATCATGAGGGGCATGGATAGAGTGAATAGCCAAGGCCTTTTCCCCAGGGTAGGGGAGTTCAAAACTAGAGGGCACAAGTTTAAGGTGAGAGGAGAAAGGGACCTAAGGAGCAACTTTTTCACACAGAGGGTGGTGCGTGTATGGCAGGAACTGCCCGAGATAGTGGTGGAGGTGGGTACTTTGAAAGGATGGGTACGTGACTCGGAAGGGTTTAGAAGGATATAGGCCAAACCCTGGCAAACGGGATCCTGTTAATCTGGGATATCCGGTCGGCACAGACAGGTTGGGCTGAAGGGTCGGTCTCCGCGCTGCGTGACTGGATGGCGTAGAGGGGGATCAATTCACTCGCGCTCCCGTTGGGATAACAGGCTCTCACCGGCCAAGGATTTTGCTGACACATCCGTGGCTCACTCTCAGCTGCCGGGAGATGTCGCAGGGTCGCACCCCCTGGTGAGCGAGGTCGACAATCCGCTGTCTCACCACATCCGGCAGTGGCCTCCCGTTCACAAACATTCCTCCGAGCTGATTGATGCCACCGTGACCTGAAAACCGAAGCGCAGAGATCCGTGGGGGGGGGGGGGTGGGTGAAGAAAAAGAAGACACAGGCCCTTCGGCCCATCGAGCCCACCTCTGTCCCACTTCCTTCGACCTGACCAGGGTGGCACTCCCCTCCACCCCTCCCGCAAGATTTTGGGGCCCAGAACCTCGGTTTGCGCGAAAGAAACGGCGTCTTTCGCGATTATTTTCGAAGCAAATTGCTCACATCTTCAAGACGCGGCCCCCAAATCCTACTCAGCAACTCCCATCCCTCTCCCATTGGCGTTCTTCCCAAATTAATGCATTTTCTTTGACGTGAAAGTTGTAGGGAGTTTGGCGACATGAGGAATAGGAACCCAGCAAGAATATTCTGCTCTTCAATGGGGATCATGGCCTCGTCTCTGTTCTCTCCTGTCACCCACGGATCAGAAATCTGTCTAACTCGCTCAGGAATCCAATCTACCCAGTTCCCCTCCGTTCCCTGAGCTCATACAATGGACATACCAGCAACACTCTGAGTTGAATTTCCCTCCCTGTCTTAAACATAAGGCTCGTTGCTTTGTATATTTACAAGGCGTGGGCATTGCTGGCCAGGCCCAGCATTTATTGCCCCGTTCCCCCCCAATTGCCCCCCCTTGAGAAGGTGGGGGTGAGCCGCTGCAGTCCGTGTGGTGTAGGGACCACCACACGATGCCCTCAGGGAGGGAGTTCCAGGATTCTGACCCAGCGACACTGAAGGAATGGCCGATATTTTTCCAAGTCGGGGACGGTGAGGGGCTCGGAGGGTGAACTTGCAGGGGACGGTGTTCCCATGTACCTGCTGCCCCTTGTCCTTCTGGATGGAAGTGGGTCGTGGGTTTGGAAGGTGCTGTCTGAGGGGCCTCGGTGAGTCGCTGCAGTGCATCTTGTAGATGGTACACACTGCTGCGACTGAGCATCGGTGGTGGGGGAAGTGGGATGTTTGTGGATGTGGGGCCAATCATTCATAAGTCTGTCCTAAAGCCAAATCTCAGCGACCGTCCTATCAAGGCCCCATCAGGACTTTACATCACGATGAAATCAACGGAGAGTCTCATCCTTTCATTTAGAAAGCAGCTCTGTCTTCCAGTGATCAAATCTACTGGATCTTTTCTGCCCAAATCAAGGAGATCCTTCCTTCATTAAGGGAACGTCAGATGCCCTGCACATTTATAGCCGGACTCCATCTCCCTTTCAATAAAGGCCAATATCTTGCTCGCTTTACCGGAGACTCCCCAGTACGCACTGATGCTTCCTGACATGTATGCCTCTGTACCGTAGCGTCCCACCGTCTGTCTCTCTGTCTAAATTATATTCCACTCTGCTATTCTTTTTCACCTGTTCTCACACGTTACTCCGCTCCCGGCCTTTATCGCTAGGGCTCAGAGGGTAAGGGGGTGTTAAAAGGTTCTGCCGCAGTTATGTGAAAGCCCTGGTGAGACCGTAAGTAGAGTACTGTGAGACTGACTTGGGGCACCAAACCACAAAAAGGATAAATTCATTTCGAGGAAGGACAACGTAGGCTTACAAGAATGATAGCTGGGCTTCGGGGAGGAGAGATGATGCGAAAGAGGCCCGTTTTCTCTAGAATTGACAAGCTAGGGCAGATCCGATCGAAGTCCTCAAGATATTACCAGGAAAAGACAGGTTAAATAAAGGTAAACCATTTCCATTAGTTGGAGATTCCGGAACTAGGGACATAGCCTGAAGATTAGGCCCAGGCCTTTCAGGAGAGATGTCCAAAAGCACAAAGGAGGTTTGGAACTTTCTCCCCCAAAACTCCAGGTAAGGCGGTGGAGTAGGGTGCTGAGCCTGGGGCCCTGGTCTGTTCCCCTCTCTTTTCCTTCCGTTGTCTTTCTCTTTCTCTTTCTCTCTCTTGCCTCTTCTATTTCACTTCCCTCTTGTCGAAGGGCCGGTTTGTGGTGGCAAGTGGGCCCAGCGCGGACTGAAGGCAGCGGTGGTGGCAAAGGCTGCGTCGCCGAGGTAGGCCCGAAGCGGACTCACTGTGGCGACGGAGTCGCGTTTGGGCCAGTGCTGTACCCGGCGGCATCGGCAAGGACTCACAGTGGCATTGGCGTCGACAGAGGCAAGATGGCGCCAAAGCCTGACCACTAGGCCCGTGTCCCATGATGGAGCATCTCACAGCAAGGGCGGTGAAGTTGAACACTTTTTATTTTTCTGCGTTTATACTCAATGTTTTGGCTCATTTTCCCCAAGTTTTCGGATGGCATCAACAGGTGGCAAGTTCCTGCAACAATTTTCACTGCGCTTTGTAACAAGATACACGTGACAGTAAATAAACAAATCAAAACGCAGTGGATGCTGGATCTGCCCATGCTAGATCTGAGGCAGATACATGTTTTTTGTAAAGCGAGGATGTTGCTCAAAAACGGGTGCCATGGCGTTGACCACTTTGATGGTCACTGGACAGGGGCGAGGAGGGCAGTCAGGAGAATGAGCTAAAATTTATAGGGTGGAAGCTGAGAGACTAGTGGAAAGTATCGCTGGAGATCACGTAGGTGAGCGAGGGCAGGGTAGAATCGGAGCGATGTTTCCAACGCATTCGAAGAGGAAGAGGAATTGGAGGCAGTCAGCAAGTTTGAAAGGGTTGTTAGCCAAAGGGTAATGAGTGCCAATATGAAGGGGTGGGAGAGGCACAACAGGACCCTGAACAGAGAGGAATATGAATACCAGGAGCTAGCATGGGAATCAGGAAAGGGGTTCAACAATTTCACAGAAACAGGGCTGGACAGGCATGGCAGTAATCGTTACTCACAGCAACACCTCGATGTAACCCACAATCTAAATTGGCATCACTCAAACACCAATTGGTATCCCGTATTACCAGCGTGAAATGGCGTACCATCTCTGGCACTATTTGGAGATCGGAGTTGAGGGACAATATTGGATATTGGTCCGCTCGATCTGATGTGGGAATGCTCCAGAAATGGTTGACATTCCTTGCTTCCTATGGCTTGTTTACACTGCACATAAAATTCACAGAAGGGAGGTTTCCTGGCAATGCAATTGTGCGAGTAGGTTATTTCTCTTGCGCTACAGTTGCGAAACACTGCAATAAATTGGGGTATACCGCATAACTAAAGACACAACATTGCTATAAAGCATATGAGGGAGATCGGACTATTGCAATTGGAACATTCCACTGAGCTCAGGGATTATAAGTGCCAATATTCCAGGGTCAACCCTCTATTTATCTGAGCTAAGAGACCTCAGCTGACAGCACAAGTGGAGAATGAACGATTGAAGGGAGTTCATATTCATTAAATAAAAAATGTGAGGGGATACATTTTGGAAGGTCAAGTACAGGTGGGAATGATACAGTGAACGGCAGAACCCTCAGGAGTATTGAAATGCAGAGAGATCTGGGTGTGCAGGCCCACAGATCACTGAAGGTAGCAGCGCAGGTAGATAAGGGAGTAAAAAGGCCTATGGCATGCCTGCCTTCATTGGAAAGGGCATTGAGTATAAGGACAGACAAGTTATGCTGCAGCTTTATAGAGCTTTTGTTAGGCCACACTTGGAATATTGTGTACAGTTCTGGTCACCACATTACCAAGAGGATGTGGATGCTTTGGAGAAGGTACAGAAAAGGTTTACCAGGATGTTGCCTGGTATGGGATGGGTATGGTTTAGCTGTTAAGAAAGTTTGGATAGACTGGGTTTGTTTTCATTGGAATGCAGGAGGTTGAGGGGCGACCTGATAGAAGTTTATGAAATTGTGAATGCTATGGGTACAGTGGAAAGTATGAGGTTTTCTTTCTCAGGGTGGCGGGGTCAGTTACTAGGGGGCACAGGTTCAAGGTGCAGGGGTGGGGAAGTTTAAAAGGAATGTGTGAGGCAGGTTTTTCCACACGAAGGGTGGTGAGTGCCTGGAACGTGCTGCCAGAGGAGGTGGTGGAAGCACCTGGACGAATACATGAATAGGAAGGGAATAGAGGGATACGGATCCTGTAAGGGAAGACAGTTTTAGTATGGAAGGGCAAAATGTACCAGCACAGGCTTGGAGGGCCGAAGGGCCTGTTCCCGTGCTGTATTGCTTTTTGTTCTAAAAAAATTAATGGCATTTGAAGCTGATAGATTACCCGGGCTTGATCAGTGTCAAAAGTAACTCGATATTTTTCGGAATTAGACAAGGAGGGAATGAGGAATGACAGACTAGTTAACTGAGCATCAGAAGCAGGCAAAATGCTGGGCTCTATTGTAAAGGGCGTTGAAATGGAATGCTTCAAAAACATTAACAGGATTGGAAAAGGCCAGCACGGACTTTGGATAGGGAAATAGTATCAGGATAAATCCGCCGGAATTTGTTGAGGTCTTAATTTTCAGGTCACGCTCCAAATCTCCCCAACCAGTGGAAATAATTTATCCACCCTGTCTTTTCCCGTCAATATCTCGACCATTTTCGATCAGATCAGCCCCGTAAGCCTTCTCAAATCTAGAGAAAACAGACCACATTTGTGTAATCTCTTCTCCCCTGAAGACCAGGTAACATTCCTGAAAACCTACGATGCATTCCCTCCAGGACCAGTATATCCTTCCTGAGTTGTGGGGTTCCCACATCTGCTCGTGGTGCGGGGTCCAACCCCAGGATTTTGTACAACTGTAGCATAAAGTCAGCGTCTTTACGCTCCAGTCTTCCAAAGATAAATCTGTGTCTCAAAGATTGATTGCGCAGAAGAGCTGCAACTCCCCAACTTTTCTCCCGAGCACTCAAGAATTTCATTTCCTCGTGAAAGGGGACAGAAACGTTCGGCACTTCGTAGCTCAATGTTTGCCTTGAGCACGGGTTGGCGAGAGATTTATCACCTCAGTCCTTTCAGCGAATGTGTTGTGCTTTGATGACAAGCTTATTCTCGGTTGAGTCCAGACACTCTCACGCTAGCTGTCCTCCCCCTACCCCAGCTCTGCTGAGAGTGTTAAGTCTTTTGCTAAGGTACGGTTCCAAAGATACGTTAGTCCTGTGTGAGCAGCGAGACTGAAGGGTGGAATTTGCACATCCTTCCTGTGTTCACCCTACCTAGTCCTTGTTAGAATTCGATCGGTTTCTATGCGATTCCCCCCTCATTCTCCTAAACTCCAGTGAATATAATTCTAACCCGATCCAGACTCTCTCCATCCGTCAATCCCAGGGAATCAGTCTGGGAAACCCTTCGCTGCTCTCCCTCCATCGCCAGAGCCCCCTCCCCTCAGATAAGGAGACCCCCGAACCTCCCACACACACAATACTCCAGGGTGCGGTCTCGCCCTGTCCAACTGTGCAGCAATGTCATGGAACCTCTACAGTGTGGAGGTCGGCCATTCGGCCAATTGAGTCCACGCCGACCCTTGAAGGGCATCCTTATCCCTGTAACCCTGCATTTCCCCACGGCTAACCCACCCTAACCTGCACATCCCTGGGCACTATGGGTAATTTAGCACGGCCAATCCACCCTAACCTGTACATCCCTGGGCACTATGGGTAATTTAGCACGGCCAATCCACCCTAACCTGCACATCCCTGGGCACTATGGGTAATTTAGCACGGCCAATCCACCCTAACCTGCACATCCCTGGGCACTATGGGTAATTTAGCACGGCCAACCCACCCTAACCTGCACATCCCTGGGCACTATGGGTAATTTAGCACGGCCAATCCACCCTAACCCGCACATCCCTGGGCACTATGGGTAATTTAGCACGGCCAATCCACCCTAACCCGCACATCCCTGGGCACTATGGGTAATTTAGCACGGCCAATCCACCCTAACCCGCACATCCCTGGGCACTATGGGTAATTTAGCACGGCCAATCCACCCTAACCTGCACATCCCTGGGCACTATGGGTAATTTAGCACGGCCAACCCACCCTAACCTGCACATCCCTGGGCACTATGGGTAATTTAGCACGGCCAATCCACCCTAACCCGCACATCCCTGGGCACTATGGGTAATTTAGCACGGCCAATCCACCCTAACCTGCACATCCCTGGGCACTATGGGTAATTTAGCATGGCCAATCCACCCTAACCGGCACATCCCTGGGTACTATGGGGCAATTTAGCACGGCCATAGTGTCTAGGGATGTACGGGTTAGACATAGGAAGTGCAGGGGGAGGGGAATTGGTTCAGGGGGGGATGCTCTCTGGGGCGGGGGGGCACAGTTTGTACTTGTTGGGCCGAATGGCCTGTCCCCACACTGTGGGGATTTTACGGAGAGCCATTCTGGTCCTGTTTGCCAGCGCTTGGCACCATAACCTTGGGCACCGTGTGTGCACATGCTCCAGTGGGATGCCTCCAACAGCCTTTGAGGCAGTGCGCTCCCGGTTCCCAATCAGCCTCTGGGTGCAAAAGTATTTCCAAGATGGCGGCACTGGTAGTGTTTAGCTTAAGCCCGAACATTCCATTCCAGGTACGTCCTTTCTCTCTCTCTCTGCTTTTTCTCTTTCCTTTTAATTCCTGACACCGCGTGTAGGCCAGAGCGGTGACTCCTGGCAGGTAGGCCCGATTCCTGGGAACGGTGGTGGGGGAATTGGCCGCAAGTGTGGGCGGCGTGGGAGACCCCCTGGCTGTGGTAGGCCCGGAGCAGGGACTTTTGCAGAAATCCTGGAGCCGTGTTTGAGACCCCAGCCGAGGAAGGTGAAGTCAGCTGAACTACTTCCTTTCCTTTGTACCTCAAAATGCCGCCCGAAGGTGGTGACAGAACACTTTTCAATGTATTGGGGAAGCGATGGCCTAGTGGTATTATCGCTGGGCTGTTAATTCTGGGAACCCAGGTTCGAATCCTGCCAAGGTAGATGGTGGAATTTGAATCCAATAAAATATCTGGAATTAAGAATCTAATGATGACCATGAATTCATTGTTGGAGAACCCTATCTGGTTCACTAATGTCCCTTTAGGGAAGGAAACTACCATCCTTACCTGGTCTGGTCCCTACATGTGACTCCAGGCCCAAACAGCAATGTGGTTGACTCTTAACTGCCCTCTGGCCAATTAGGGATGAGCAATAAATGCTGCCTGGCCAGCAACACCCTTATCCCGTGAATTAATAAAGGAAAAGAAAAGAAGAAAAGATCTCCCTGGATATAGGCAGCAATGAATCATTCATTCTGTCTCCATTTCTCCTCACGGCCTCTTAAAAGCAGGCCCTTGCCCGTAGCCTCACCCTCCGCCTAGCTCCAGCCTCTGATGTCAAGTGAGGGGCAACAGGAGCTGACTAGAGGGGATTAAAAGATGAAAAGTCTTCAGCCTACCTGGCCACCCTTCTTAACACATTCCAGTTCGCTCCTGCTGCTTCGAGCCTTGCACTGGCACGGGGTTTGGAGGAGGGACTGAAACGAGGCGCCGAGGGTCAGGGTTGAGAAGTTGGCATGGTCAGGCTAGTGACGAGGAAGGAGGTGCCAGGAGGATTAGAGACGGGCTGGGCGCATTGTTGGCAGGTGGAAGGTAACCCTGTAAAGATGAGATGTACTGTGGGGAGAAGGAACAGGGTCATCAAGGCAGGAGACCTCAGAACCCTGTCAAAAAATAAAAATACTGGGATCGCCACGTGCGATTTTTTTAAGGTCTTAGTGAAAATTTGTAGCTTGGATAGCGGACGCGGTTGTTTGTTCACTCGCAGAGCTACAGTGGGCAGACGTTTCGTTCCCATTCTAGGCAACGCCATCAGTGTGAGCTCTAATCAAAGTGTTGGCGCTCCTCTCCGTTCTACAATCCTCTGGACAAACAATAGTCAGAGGACACAGTAGATACCCATAACTCAACCCTACGTCAAAAATAGGTTGCAAATGACACTCCTTAGGCCGCATAAGATCACGATTGTGCACAAACCTACATCCAACACTACGTTATCAAAGAGTGAAGACCGCATACCGACAGTGAACTGAGGCGATACACAGGATCCCACGCAGCGAGCGCTGGAAACATTACATTGGCCAAATGGGGAGGAAACTGGTGACCAGGTTACACAGTGAAAAGGCACGACTAATATTCACTTGTCTCGAAATGCACAGACGATGAAGGGCATCCGTGAGACTGGGACACAGTGACCATCCTGGGACAGAGTGACTGCACTGGGACAG
>NW_025969020.1:0-17904 GCF_021869965.1 Rhincodon typus
CAGTAGATGTTAATTTCCAATGGCCTTATGGACCAGTAGATGATAATTTCCAGTGACTTTATGGACCAGTAGATGTTAATTTCCAATGGCTTTATGGACCAGTAGATGATAATTTCCAGTGGCCTTATGGACCAGTAGATGATAATTTTCAGTGGCTTTATGGACTAGTAGATGTTAATTTCAACCCTACTATGAAATTAAAAGGTATGAAGGCTACCCATTCTGGATGACACTCTGGAGATATTATTGGTTAACCTGTTGAAGCAGGTCACCACACACCTTCAGAGAAGGGCGCGGGTGCAACACAGGTCTCTCCTGGCCTCAAGGTGGGGACACTACCACTACACCTCTCGAGCCTGAGATTATATTGCTCCTTCTAATTCTAGTAGAGTTGACAAGGGGGAGCCCAGTGGATGTAGTTTATTTGGACTCCAGAAGGCTTTTGTGGCGTGTGTAAGTAAAATTTGTGGGATTAAGGTTTTGTGTACTGACGTGGATAGAGAATGGGTTGGCAGACAGGAAACGAAGGGTAGGAATAAACGGGCCTTTTTCCAAATGGTAGCCAAATGGGGTGCCACAGGGATCTGTGCTTACACCCCAGTTATTCACAATATACATTGACGATTCCGATAAGAGATCACAATGCAATATCTCCAGATTTGTAGGCAGCACTAAGCTGGGCGGGAGAGTGAGGTGAATTCAGAGAATGGTTGGGACATGTTGAGAGAGTGGGCTAATGCATGGCAGCTGTAGTTCAATGAGGATCGAAGTGAGGTTATCCAACCTGGGAGCAGTAGCTGGGAAGGCGGATTATTTTCTGAAACGTCGATCGACTGGGGAAAAGGAGAGGGGGAGATGTCATGAGACTCGGGAGACCCTCCTACACCAGTCACTGAAAGTCAGCCTCGCAAGAGCAGCGGGGGTGGGGGGGAGGTGGTGAGGAAGGCCAATGGGATGTTGGCCCCTTCGTGGCGAGAGGATTGGAGTACAGGAGCAGGAATGTCTCTCTGCAATTGGACAGGGAGAGACCGCACCCTGGAGTATTGTGTGTGGGAGGTTTGGGGGTCTCCTTATCTGAGGGGAGGGGGTTCTGGCGATGGAGGGAGAACAGCAAAGGGTTTCCCAGTCTGATTCCTGGGACTGATGGATGAAGGGAGACCGGATCGGGTTAGGATTGTATTCACCGGAGTTTAGCAGAGCGAGGGGGCTGGGGGGTCTTATCAAATTTCAACAGGGACTAGACAGGCTAAAGGATGTTCCCGATGACTGGGGTAGGGGGAATCTAGAACGTGGTGGGGGGGGGTCACAATCTAAGGGTACAGGAATAGGACTGAGATGAGGAGAAATGTCTTCACCCAGAGAGTTGGGAGTGGGGGGGTGCCTATGGGATTCTCTGCCACAGAAAGCGGTCGAGGACAAAACATCGAATGTTTTCAGGATGGATTTGGATATCGTCCTAAAGGAATCGACGAGAAAAAGCAGGAAACAGGGGACTGACTTGGATGATCAGCCCATGATCAGGTTGAACTGTGGAGCAGGCTCAAGGGGGCCAAATGGCCTCCCCCTGTTCCAATATTCAACGCTTCCAAGCCAACTTTAAAAGGTACTATGTAAATGCAAGTCGTTGTGCTTATAACAGAGGTAACAAAACTGGGCGGGCCTTTCGTAAACGGAGCGCTCGGTAATAAAATTGATTGCCGTTAGCTGAAGGTGGTGGAATTTAGCGCTCGCCTTTGCTGGACTATGCAGCAGGCAAATCAAGCTGCTATTTTGACTCCATCTTTACCAGGCACCCCCATAATTAATGGCAGACGCTACAGGGGAAAATGATCCTCAGAAAGATCAAAGTCGCAACTATTTAAGTCTGAAGACGAGCAGGCTGTTGGATTACAACTGCAAAGTGTTGAAATGTAGGATATGGGTCATCGCTTGGAAGATTAATGGCTGCTCTACCCAGTTCCTAGAGTCACTCACGCAAAACAGGAATTCACTGAGTCTAACCCAACTCTCTGCAGAGGTATGTTTTCTTGCTGTAATCCCAACCTCACAATCCGGATCCCATTTGGATTGGGCTCTTGAACGCAGCCAATTCTGAACCTGAAAGGAATTCTCCCTTGTGTCTTCCACTGCACCTCCCCCTACATCATTTTGCCCAAAGTCTGGATCACCCCTAGTCCCTGTGCCCTCAGGTAAGGGGAATCAAACCGTTCAGGAGATAGGCTGAGATCGATTCCTGAAAAATTAGGCCAGGAAAACCGGACGTGAGGAATTTTGGATCAGCCACGATCCCATTGAGGGGCTGCATGGCCTACTGTGGGTTCCTATTTCTTCCAAACATGTGAACCACTGAACAAATCTTATCTCGGGACCGGGGCTGTGTCCAAATTTTTATTGAAAGTAAGAGAATTGCTTGAGGGAATGCGGTGGAAGTGATGGCCTTGAAAACCATTGTAATGGCGGAATGCTAAAATGGCGACTATGGGGATTGGAGGGAAGGGGCCAGGGAATGCACAGGTCGAGCTGGGAGGGCGCCCAAGGATTTGTGCTGAGGCTGGGGGAATAGGAGCCAGACGGACATAGGAATTAGGCCATTCAGGCCTTCAAGCTCACTCCACTATATAAGACAGTCATGGGTGATCTTATCCTGGTCTCAGCTGCACTCTCCCATCTCAACTGGCTCTGTTTCAACAGAAACACTGAAGCGTAGAAGATAGGAGCAGGAGGAGGCCATTCGGTCCTTCGAGCCTGCTCTGCCATTCTTCACAATCATGGCTGATCGTCCAACTCAACGGCCTAATCCTGCTTTCTCCCCATAACCGTTGATCCCATTCTCCCCAAGTGCTATATCTAGCCGCCTCTTGAGTACATTCAGTGTTTTGGCATCAACTACTTCCTGCGGTAATGAATTCCACAGGCTCACCACCCTTTGGGTGAAGAAATGTCTCCTCATCTCCGTCCCAAATCATCTACCCCAAATCCTCAGACTGTGACCCCTGGTTCTGGACACACCCACCATCGGGAATATCCTCCCTGCATCTACCCTGTCCCGTCCTGTTAGAATTTTATACGTCTCTATGAGACTCCCCCCCGCCGATTCGTCTGAACTCCAGCAGAAACGTTCCCAACCCAGTCAATCTCTCCTCATACATTATATTGATGTCTTTCCCGAACCTGTCACCTTTGATTTCCACAGATCCTCAACCCTCTGAGGGAAGTAGGTTCTCCTCCTCTCAGTTTTGAACCTCCCTCCTCTCACTCTGTGCCCCTCTTGTTCCAGACTGTCCCTCCAAGGGGGAGCGTCTGTTCTACGTCCTCTTTATCTAATCCCTGTAGCGTTTTATACACCGCAGTCAGATCTCCCTGCCCCACGCGCAAACTATTTATCTGTACAACAGACCCATTCTTCCCTGGAATCTACCTGGTGGCCCACCTCTGAACTACCTCTGGTGCCTTTACACCATTTCTCTCATAAGGAGACCAAAACTGGACACAATATTCCAGGTGTGGTCCCACCAATGCCGTGTATAATTGTAGAGACACCCCTTCACTTTCATCATCCAGTCCTTTCACAATGAATGCCAGGATTCCATTTGGAAAAGGAAGATTGGGTAGTAAGTGAGCACCCACTTACTCAGACTGGGGAAAGGGCGTGAGATGGCATGGAAAATAATCGACTGGTTTGTCCAAATGAGAATTGTTCGACAGTAAATTGACTGTTCAAACAGTGCAGTACAGCGTGAGAGTGTGTATTATTGAGTATGCACGCTGTTTAAATTCTCCCTTCCCATTTCAAAGCCTCCAGCCAAACACGCACGCAACAGTCAAAGATTGTGTTAAGATATTGGCGAGGCCACTTTTGGAGTACTGCGTACAATTCTGGTCGCTCTGCTACAGGAAGGGCTGCCTCATTAAGCTGGAGAGGGCGCAGAAAAGATTTACCAGGATGTTACCGGGACTAGGAGATTTGGATAGGCTGGGACTATTTTCCCTGGAGTGTCGGAGGCTTACGGGGGTGACCTTATAGAGGTTTATAAAATCATGAGGGGCATGGATACGGTGAATAGCCAAGGTCTTTGCCCCAGAGTAGGGGGAGTCCAAAACTACAGGGTTTAAGGTGAAAGGGGCAAAGATTGAAAAGGGGTCTGAGGGGCAACTTTTTCACACAGAGGGTGGTGCGTGTACAGAACGAGCAGCCAGAGGAAGTGGTGGGGGCTGGTACAATGACAACATTTAAAAGGCATCTGGATGGGTACATGAATAGGAAGAGTTTAGAGGGAGATGGGCCAAATGCTGGCAAATGGGAACAGTTCAGTTTGGGAAACTGGGTCAGCATGGATGTGTTGGACCGAAGGGCCTGTTTCCGTGCTGTGTGACTTTGCGACTGTATGCTTTGATTTGGAAAATATGGGGAAATAACTGCTTTCTTATTGTCATTCAGCATTTATGGTACATGGGGCCTGCCAGAGAATTAACAGCAATTTGTGAATCTACCTTCCACAATCCACCACATCCCTTGCCCATCCAATGGCAAACAGCTTCCGATGGGAGGTCATCCTCAACTCAAGACATTATTCCCTTGCTTCCCTCCATGGATTTTCCCAGAAATCCTGAGGTTTGTCGGCGCGTTTTCCGATTTGATTCACCTGGCTGCTTGGATGGGGGCAGGCCCCCACCACCTGTTGAGAAGCTTGGCACCATCCACCCGCTGGATTGGCACCAATTTGAGTGCCATCTTGGCCAAAGGATTCCTGGCCATCATTAGATTCTCAACTGCAGTTTGTAAGAGTCTAATTTAAATGGAACTGTGTGCGGGATTTGAACCCCGGGGGCCCAGAACGTTATCCCGGGCCTTCTGGAGTAACAGAGCAGTGACAATGCCTGTAGGCCGCTGCCTACTTAACACCAAAGGTCTTTAACCCTCGGTGGACCTGAGCAAAACTGACCAGCTCGTGCTTCACAACAGTGCTGCCTCTCAGAGCTTGCTGTACGCAAATTGGCAGTGACACGTGCGACTTTTTAACAAACGTTGACTCTTCGAAATGCACCTCATCTGCTTGCCAGTTCTTAACCCAAAAGGATGATGAGTCCCATTGGAATTTTTCTCCGGAAGAGAGCTTTATTTGCTGAAGGGCAGACTGGAGGTCATGGTCACTAACGTGAGGCTTTAAGGGTCACAAACTATTATTTGCACAAGACAGTAAATGACTAAAACATCTGACCAGTCACGCACGGAGCTACATCCTACAACTGCAGTCGAGCTACACAGCTTCAGTGCTCTGTCACTTCTAAATCCTTCCCCATTGCTTTTCCTTGTGACCATCAGTAACCTTACACAGACTTGGTCTCTCGCATTGACTGTCCTTTCTCTCTCTCTCCTCCACAGATGCTGAGGTTCTCCAGGCATTTCGGATTTCCAGCACCCGCGGCTCGTGGTTTGGAGGCTATCCCCGGCTTTGTGTGGGAATTTTACAGGCTGCGATCCCTCAACATATTGCGGGCCTTACCATAGGAGTTGGGAGGGTCGTGTTGCAGCCATATTGGTCAGGCCGCTTTTGGAATACTGCGTTCGATTCTGGTCTCCCTGCTACAGGAAGGATGTTGGGAAACTGGAAAGGGTTCGGAAAAGATTTGCAAGGATGCTACCGGGACTGTACGGCTTGAGTTATCGGGAGATGCTGGGATGTGTCTCCCTGGAGGCTGAGGGATGACCTTATAAAAGTTTATAAAATCATGAGGGGCATGGATAGGGTGAACAATCAAGGTCTTTTGCCCCAGAGTAGGGGGCAGTCCAAAACTAGAGGGACATAGGTTTAAGGTGAGAGGGGGAAAGATTTAAAAGGGACCTGAGGGGTAACTTTTTCACGCAGAGGGTGGTGCGTGTATGGAATGAGCTGCCAGAAGAAGTGGTGGAGGCTGGTAGAATTACAACATTTAAAAGGCAGGTACATGGTTAGGAAGAGTTCGGAGGGATACGGGCCAAATATGGGGAGTGGGGGGCGGAATTCGGCTCCACGCGTCCTCAGAGTCAGAAATACGCCCCCACCCTGTGGTGGGGGGGGCACACTCCCCAGGCACGGGCCACCCACAACGGATGTTCGACATGCGCCAACCTCCAAAGAAAAACCCCAAGAACGAGCCTTGGCGAAAGGTGGGCACAGGGAGCAGGGTGTTGGAGAGATGTTGGCGCTTACCCTGGGGGAGAAAGGAAGGGTATTGACCCCCTCCCAGACTTTCCTCGGTACCAGGCTGGCACCGTGCCTGAGCCTGGGGCAGGTTGAGTTAATGCCCACCTTGTCAGGCAGGACCCTGCCCACAAAAGAGGAGGTGGGGGGGGTGCGTGCACAGCTTCCCCTCTTGTCTTCCGCGGTGATAGGGGTGGGGCGGTTGGGTGCAGGGTAACTCCGGACTGGCAGTGCCCGTCTGGGTGCACAGCATGATCCCGAAGGTGCCAGGGGTACCCATAAGCTCCGGGATATCCACTCAGTGGTACAGGGAGAGTGGCACTGAGGAAATGATCGAACTGAATGGGCAAGCATGCCCGATGGCCTGAACGGCCTACCTCTGTTGCTATACTCCCAACGTGGCCAACGAACACGGGGAGTTGGGGGGTGGTCCCAGCTAGACCTCTGGCATCCAACTGGGCAGATATTGACCAGGGAGCTCTTGCGTCGCACCATCTGTGTCCCTATCTCTGAGCCAGGGGACCCGAGTTCAAGTCCTACCAGCTCTAGAGGCGTGTTGTCACATCTCCAAGCTGTGGGATTCAGGAAAATATCCAAACGTTGACCTTATTCTCTCCCTTGACAGTTGACAGCCATGTTTGTTTGAAAGGAAAAATGGGCATCATGGGAAAAAGAGGGGTCAATCCAAAATAAAACAAATCAACTTAGAAATGGATCCTACCAATTAGGCGCATGGCAAATCACCTTTACTGTTATTTATGAAAACATCCTTCCAACTCATCGCAAATCCAGCTGAGAAACAGGCCAACAGTAGAGTCAAGATCATAAATACTGACTTTTTTAATTTTACCGGAGCATTGATGTGTGCACATACCTTACGGGGATCAAGTGCGGGAGCCCAAGAATGAAGGATTATAGGCCACTCGAGAAAGTGTCAGGAAATTGGTGGCCAATTTGGAGAATTACCTGAGTGTTTATAGCTTGGTCTTGAGCTTTATTTGAAAAGTTGATACACAATTTTGCGAAACTGAAGGGGAGGAGTTAGGAGAAACACAAAGGTCACAATGCCCAATGAGCCAACGCCAACGATTTTATCTGGTGCCAAGCGGGACCCCATTCACAGATGCCGCCGGACCTGCTGACTTCCTCCAGCAATTGATATCATCCGTATGCCGTTTTCGGAAACAAGTCGGGAATGGTTCATTTGCTCTTGGGCGGGCAAGGTGGGCATTGATGGGTCGACGCCAAGGGTCCACTCGCCAAAAGGGTTCAGACAACAGATTGGCTCAGGGTAAGTTAGCTGGCCCTGAGAATGAGCCGTGCCCGAGCTGGGGGGCGGGCACAGAGCTCTCTCAGAGGGCATTTCCCTTCGAGCAGACCCGGTTCTGATCGTGCTGTGGCCCGGGTTGAGCAGCTTTCGCTGGGCAGATGGAAGGCGGGGTGGGAGGAGACAAGGGAAACCGAGGAAAGGGTTTCGGAAGAGCTCACCACTTTCACAAGACCAAAACACTCCAGAGCTACTCTGCTATCGGTGAATCATCTCCAGATGTGGCGCACTTCCCTTTATCTAACTCACTAACGTATCGTATCTCACCTGCTGTTTGTTTGCAAACTCAATAAACTATCATGAAATGACTTACAAAGCCATTTCGCTCCTGAGTATCCAAGGCCCAAGAGACAGCGCTCCCCAGTGAAGTAGCACTTAACCTGCACCTTCCCACAATCTAATCCACTGTATGCGCTGCTCACAGCTGATTGATTGATTGCTTGGTTTTTATAGCGACTGGTAGCGCTATACAGTGAAAAGCTTTGTTTATGAGCGGTACAGGCAGATCACAGCAAGCAAAGGAAGTACAGATCAAAAAGACTTAAAGGCATTATGTTACAGCCTCCAACCACTTCCTCTGGCAGCTCGTTCCATACACAAACCACCCTCTGTGTGAAAAAGTTACCCCTCAGGTCCCTTTTAAACCTTTCCCCTCTCACCTTAAACCTATGCCCCTCTAGTTTTGGACTCCCTCACCCTGGGGAAAAGACTTTAGATGTTCACCCTATCCATGTCAGTTACTCACACGTGTAAAAGTGTATATTTTTTGCTGAATTCAGGACTCACCGAAGGCTGATGTTGTCTAAGCTTTGAAAATGCAGTTACAGAGTTGTAGGGCCATACGGCATGGAAACAGACCGTTTGGTCAAACCAGTCTGTAATCCCAAACTGAACCAAATCCCACCTGTTTGGCCCACATCCCCCCAAACCTTTCCCATCCATGTACTTACCCAAATATCTTTTATACGTTGTAACTGTACCCACACCCACCACTTCCTCTGGAAGTTCATTCCACACACGAACCACTCTCGGTGTAAAAAAGTTGCCCCTCATGTCCTTTTTAAATCTTCCTCCTCTCACCTTAAAAATATGCCCCCTAGTCTTGAAATTGCTCCATCCTAGAGAAAAGACACCTGCCATTCACTTTATCTGTACCGCTCGTTGTTTTATAAACCTCGATAAGGTCACCTCCCAACCTTCCACGCTCCAGTGAAAAATTCCCAGTGTATCCAGCCTCCCTTTAGTGCAATCGCATCCTTCCAAACGTGTGCACAATATTCCATCTGTGGCGTCACCAATGTTTTGTATCATTGACCAGTCCTCCTGCTTTGATCTTAACTTGATGCCAACACAGTGTGGGGTTGGAGGAACACAGCAGGCCAGGCAGCATCACAGGAGCAGGAGAGTCGACGTTTCGGGTCGGGACCCTTCTCCAGGATTCAATCCAGTAGCTTCCCAGCAACCGTCGTCCAATTATTAATCGTTTCCCCGAATCATCAGCAGAGAAATTAATTCCCAGCGACCTGGGGGTTCTGCGGCCGAGCAATCAGGACGTTGGTGAGGCCCCTTTTGGAGCACTGTGTCCAGTTCTGGTCGCACTGTTATAGGAAGGATTTTATTAAGCTGGAGAGGGTTCGGAAAAGATTTACCAGGATGTTACCGGGGACTGGAGGGTTTGAGCCATAGGGAGAGGCAGAATGGGCTGGGATTATTTTCCCAGAGTGTCAAGGTCTAAGGGGTGACCTTATAGAGGTTTACAAAATCATGAGGGGCATGGATAGAGTGAATAGCCAAGGCCTTTTCCCCAGGGTAGGGGAGTTCAAAACTAGAGGGCACAAGTTTAAGGTGAGAGGAGAAAGGGACCTAAGGAGCAACTTTTTCACACAGAGGGTGGTGCGTGTATGGCAGGAACTGCCCGAGATAGTGGTGGAGGTGGGTACTTTGAAAGGATGGGTACGTGACTCGGAAGGGTTTAGAAGGATATAGGCCAAACCCTGGCAAACGGGATCCTGTTAATCTGGGATATCCGGTCGGCACAGACAGGTTGGGCTGAAGGGTCGGTCTCCGCGCTGCGTGACTGGATGGCGTAGAGGGGGATCAATTCACTCGCGCTCCCGTTGGGATAACAGGCTCTCACCGGCCAAGGATTTTGCTGACACATCCGTGGCTCACTCTCAGCTGCCGGGAGATGTCGCAGGGTCGCACCCCCTGGTGAGCGAGGTCGACAATCCGCTGTCTCACCACATCCGGCAGTGGCCTCCCGTTCACAAACATTCCTCCGAGCTGATTGATGCCACCGTGACCTGAAAACCGAAGCGCAGAGATCCGTGGGGGGGGGGGGGTGGGTGAAGAAAAAGAAGACACAGGCCCTTCGGCCCATCGAGCCCACCTCTGTCCCACTTCCTTCGACCTGACCAGGGTGGCACTCCCCTCCACCCCTCCCGCAAGATTTTGGGGCCCAGAACCTCGGTTTGCGCGAAAGAAACGGCGTCTTTCGCGATTATTTTCGAAGCAAATTGCTCACATCTTCAAGACGCGGCCCCCAAATCCTACTCAGCAACTCCCATCCCTCTCCCATTGGCGTTCTTCCCAAATTAATGCATTTTCTTTGACGTGAAAGTTGTAGGGAGTTTGGCGACATGAGGAATAGGAACCCAGCAAGAATATTCTGCTCTTCAATGGGGATCATGGCCTCGTCTCTGTTCTCTCCTGTCACCCACGGATCAGAAATCTGTCTAACTCGCTCAGGAATCCAATCTACCCAGTTCCCCTCCGTTCCCTGAGCTCATACAATGGACATACCAGCAACACTCTGAGTTGAATTTCCCTCCCTGTCTTAAACATAAGGCTCGTTGCTTTGTATATTTACAAGGCGTGGGCATTGCTGGCCAGGCCCAGCATTTATTGCCCCGTTCCCCCCCAATTGCCCCCCCTTGAGAAGGTGGGGGTGAGCCGCTGCAGTCCGTGTGGTGTAGGGACCACCACACGATGCCCTCAGGGAGGGAGTTCCAGGATTCTGACCCAGCGACACTGAAGGAATGGCCGATATTTTTCCAAGTCGGGGACGGTGAGGGGCTCGGAGGGTGAACTTGCAGGGGACGGTGTTCCCATGTACCTGCTGCCCCTTGTCCTTCTGGATGGAAGTGGGTCGTGGGTTTGGAAGGTGCTGTCTGAGGGGCCTCGGTGAGTCGCTGCAGTGCATCTTGTAGATGGTACACACTGCTGCGACTGAGCATCGGTGGTGGGGGAAGTGGGATGTTTGTGGATGTGGGGCCAATCATTCATAAGTCTGTCCTAAAGCCAAATCTCAGCGACCGTCCTATCAAGGCCCCATCAGGACTTTACATCACGATGAAATCAACGGAGAGTCTCATCCTTTCATTTAGAAAGCAGCTCTGTCTTCCAGTGATCAAATCTACTGGATCTTTTCTGCCCAAATCAAGGAGATCCTTCCTTCATTAAGGGAACGTCAGATGCCCTGCACATTTATAGCCGGACTCCATCTCCCTTTCAATAAAGGCCAATATCTTGCTCGCTTTACCGGAGACTCCCCAGTACGCACTGATGCTTCCTGACATGTATGCCTCTGTACCGTAGCGTCCCACCGTCTGTCTCTCTGTCTAAATTATATTCCACTCTGCTATTCTTTTTCACCTGTTCTCACACGTTACTCCGCTCCCGGCCTTTATCGCTAGGGCTCAGAGGGTAAGGGGGTGTTAAAAGGTTCTGCCGCAGTTATGTGAAAGCCCTGGTGAGACCGTAAGTAGAGTACTGTGAGACTGACTTGGGGCACCAAACCACAAAAAGGATAAATTCATTTCGAGGAAGGACAACGTAGGCTTACAAGAATGATAGCTGGGCTTCGGGGAGGAGAGATGATGCGAAAGAGGCCCGTTTTCTCTAGAATTGACAAGCTAGGGCAGATCCGATCGAAGTCCTCAAGATATTACCAGGAAAAGACAGGTTAAATAAAGGTAAACCATTTCCATTAGTTGGAGATTCCGGAACTAGGGACATAGCCTGAAGATTAGGCCCAGGCCTTTCAGGAGAGATGTCCAAAAGCACAAAGGAGGTTTGGAACTTTCTCCCCCAAAACTCCAGGTAAGGCGGTGGAGTAGGGTGCTGAGCCTGGGGCCCTGGTCTGTTCCCCTCTCTTTTCCTTCCGTTGTCTTTCTCTTTCTCTTTCTCTCTCTTGCCTCTTCTATTTCACTTCCCTCTTGTCGAAGGGCCGGTTTGTGGTGGCAAGTGGGCCCAGCGCGGACTGAAGGCAGCGGTGGTGGCAAAGGCTGCGTCGCCGAGGTAGGCCCGAAGCGGACTCACTGTGGCGACGGAGTCGCGTTTGGGCCAGTGCTGTACCCGGCGGCATCGGCAAGGACTCGCAGTGGCATTGGCGTCGACAGAGGCAAGATGGCGCCAAAGCCTGACCACTAGGCCCGTGTCCCATGACGGAGCATCTCACAGCAAGGGCGGTGAAGTTGAACACTTTTTATTTTTCTGCGTTTATACTCAATGTTTTGGCTCATTTTCCCCAAGTTTTCGGATGGCATCAACAGGTGGCAAGTTCCTGCAACAATTTTCACTGCGCTTTGTAACAAGATACACGTGACAGTAAATAAACAAATCAAAACGCAGTGGATGCTGGATCTGCCCATGCTAGATCTGAGGCAGATACATGTTTTTTGTAAAGCGAGGATGTTGCTCAAAAACGGGTGCCATGGCGTTGACCACTTTGATGGTCACTGGACAGGGGCGAGGAGGGCAGTCAGGAGAATGAGCTAAAATTTATAGGGTGGAAGCTGAGAGACTAGTGGAAAGTATCGCTGGAGATCACGTAGGTGAGCGAGGGCAGGGTAGAATCGGAGCGATGTTTCCAACGCATTCGAAGAGGAAGAGGAATTGGAGGCAGTCAGCAAGTTTGAAAGGGTTGTTAGCCAAAGGGTAATGAGTGCCAATATGAAGGGGTGGGAGAGGCACAACAGGACCCTGAACAGAGAGGAATATGAATACCAGGAGCTAGCATGGGAATCAGGAAAGGGGTTCAACAATTTCACAGAAACAGGGCTGGACAGGCATGGCAGTAATCGTTACTCACAGCAACACCTCGATGTAACCCACAATCTAAATTGGCATCACTCAAACACCAATTGGTATCCCGTATTACCAGCGTGAAATGGCGTACCATCTCTGGCACTATTTGGAGATCGGAGTTGAGGGACAATATTGGATATTGGTCCGCTCGATCTGATGTGGGAATGCTCCAGAAATGGTTGACATTCCTTGCTTCCTATGGCTTGTTTACACTGCACATAAAATTCACAGAAGGGAGGTTTCCTGGCAATGCAATTGTGCGAGTAGGTTATTTCTCTTGCGCTACAGTTGCGAAACACTGCAATAAATTGGGGTATACCGCATAACTAAAGACACAACATTGCTATAAAGCATATGAGGGAGATCGGACTATTGCAATTGGAACATTCCACTGAGCTCAGGGATTATAAGTGCCAATATTCCAGGGTCAACCCTCTATTTATCTGAGCTAAGAGACCTCAGCTGACAGCACAAGTGGAGAATGAACGATTGAAGGGAGTTCATATTCATTAAATAAAAAATGTGAGGGGATACATTTTGGAAGGTCAAGTACAGGTGGGAATGATACAGTGAACGGCAGAACCCTCAGGAGTATTGAAATGCAGAGAGATCTGGGTGTGCAGGCCCACAGATCACTGAAGGTAGCAGCGCAGGTAGATAAGGGAGTAAAAAGGCCTATGGCATGCCTGCCTTCATTGGAAAGGGCATTGAGTATAAGGACAGACAAGTTATGCTGCAGCTTTATAGAGCTTTTGTTAGGCCACACTTGGAATATTGTGTACAGTTCTGGTCACCACATTACCAAGAGGATGTGGATGCTTTGGAGAAGGTACAGAAAAGGTTTACCAGGATGTTGCCTGGTATGGGATGGGTATGGTTTAGCTGTTAAGAAAGTTTGGATAGACTGGGTTTGTTTTCATTGGAATGCAGGAGGTTGAGGGGCGACCTGATAGAAGTTTATGAAATTGTGAATGCTATGGGTACAGTGGAAAGTATGAGGTTTTCTTTCTCAGGGTGGCGGGGTCAGTTACTAGGGGGCACAGGTTCAAGGTGCAGGGGTGGGGAAGTTTAAAAGGAATGTGTGAGGCAGGTTTTTCCACACGAAGGGTGGTGAGTGCCTGGAACGTGCTGCCAGAGGAGGTGGTGGAAGCACCTGGACGAATACATGAATAGGAAGGGAATAGAGGGATACGGATCCTGTAAGGGAAGACAGTTTTAGTATGGAAGGGCAAAATGTACCAGCACAGGCTTGGAGGGCCGAAGGGCCTGTTCCCGTGCTGTATTGCTTTTTGTTCTAAAAAAATTAATGGCATTTGAAGCTGATAGATTACCCGGGCTTGATCAGTGTCAAAAGTAACTCGATATTTTTCGGAATTAGACAAGGAGGGAATGAGGAATGACAGACTAGTTAACTGAGCATCAGAAGCAGGCAAAATGCTGGGCTCTATTGTAAAGGGCGTTGAAATGGAATGCTTCAAAAACATTAACAGGATTGGAAAAGGCCAGCACGGACTTTGGATAGGGAAATAGTATCAGGATAAATCCGCCGGAATTTGTTGAGGTCTTAATTTTCAGGTCACGCTCCAAATCTCCCCAACCAGTGGAAATAATTTATCCACCCTGTCTTTTCCCGTCAATATCTCGACCATTTTCGATCAGATCAGCCCCGTAAGCCTTCTCAAATCTAGAGAAAACAGACCACATTTGTGTAATCTCTTCTCCCCTGAAGACCAGGTAACATTCCTGAAAACCTACGATGCATTCCCTCCAGGACCAGTATATCCTTCCTGAGTTGTGGGGTTCCCACATCTGCTCGTGGTGCGGGGTCCAACCCCAGGATTTTGTACAACTGTAGCATAAAGTCAGCGTCTTTACGCTCCAGTCTTCCAAAGATAAATCTGTGTCTCAAAGATTGATTGCGCAGAAGAGCTGCAACTCCCCAACTTTTCTCCCGAGCACTCAAGAATTTCATTTCCTCGTGAAAGGGGACAGAAACGTTCGGCACTTCGTAGCTCAATGTTTGCCTTGAGCACGGGTTGGCGAGAGATTTATCACCTCAGTCCTTTCAGCGAATGTGTTGTGCTTTGATGACAAGCTTATTCTCGGTTGAGTCCAGACACTCTCACGCTAGCTGTCCTCCCCCTACCCCAGCTCTGCTGAGAGTGTTAAGTCTTTTGCTAAGGTACGGTTCCAAAGATACGTTAGTCCTGTGTGAGCAGCGAGACTGAAGGGTGGAATTTGCACATCCTTCCTGTGTTCACCCTACCTAGTCCTTGTTAGAATTCGATCGGTTTCTATGCGATTCCCCCCTCATTCTCCTAAACTCCAGTGAATATAATTCTAACCCGATCCAGACTCTCTCCATCCGTCAATCCCAGGGAATCAGTCTGGGAAACCCTTCGCTGCTCTCCCTCCATCGCCAGAGCCCCCTCCCCTCAGATAAGGAGACCCCCGAACCTCCCACACACACAATACTCCAGGGTGCGGTCTCGCCCTGTCCAACTGTGCAGCAATGTCATGGAACCTCTACAGTGTGGAGGTCGGCCATTCGGCCAATTGAGTCCACGCCGACCCTTGAAGGGCATCCTTATCCCTGTAACCCTGCATTTCCCCACGGCTAACCCACCCTAACCTGCACATCCCTGGGCACTATGGGTAATTTAGCACGGCCAATCCACCCTAACCTGTACATCCCTGGGCACTATGGGTAATTTAGCACGGCCAATCCACCCTAACCTGCACATCCCTGGGCACTATGGGTAATTTAGCACGGCCAATCCACCCTAACCTGCACATCCCTGGGCACTATGGGTAATTTAGCACGGCCAACCCACCCTAACCTGCACATCCCTGGGCACTATGGGTAATTTAGCACGGCCAATCCACCCTAACCCGCACATCCCTGGGCACTATGGGTAATTTAGCACGGCCAATCCACCCTAACCCGCACATCCCTGGGCACTATGGGTAATTTAGCACGGCCAATCCACCCTAACCCGCACATCCCTGGGCACTATGGGTAATTTAGCACGGCCAATCCACCCTAACCTGCACATCCCTGGGCACTATGGGTAATTTAGCACGGCCAACCCACCCTAACCTGCACATCCCTGGGCACTATGGGTAATTTAGCACGGCCAATCCACCCTAACCCGCACATCCCTGGGCACTATGGGTAATTTAGCACGGCCAATCCACCCTAACCTGCACATCCCTGGGCACTATGGGTAATTTAGCATGGCCAATCCACCCTAACCGGCACATCCCTGGGTACTATGGGGCAATTTAGCACGGCCATAGTGTCTAGGGATGTACGGGTTAGACATAGGAAGTGCAGGGGGAGGGGAATTGGTTCAGGGGGGGATGCTCTCTGGGGCGGGGGGGCACAGTTTGTACTTGTTGGGCCGAATGGCCTGTCCCCACACTGTGGGGATTTTACGGAGAGCCATTCTGGTCCTGTTTGCCAGCGCTTGGCACCATAACCTTGGGCACCGTGTGTGCACATGCTCCAGTGGGATGCCTCCAACAGCCTTTGAGGCAGTGCGCTCCCGGTTCCCAATCAGCCTCTGGGTGCAAAAGTATTTCCAAGATGGCGGCACTGGTAGTGTTTAGCTTAAGCCCGAACATTCCATTCCAGGTACGTCCTTTCTCTCTCTCTCTGCTTTTTCTCTTTCCTTTTAATTCCTGACACCGCGTGTAGGCCAGAGCGGTGACTCCTGGCAGGTAGGCCCGATTCCTGGGAACGGTGGTGGGGGAATTGGCCGCAAGTGTGGGCGGCGTGGGAGACCCCCTGGCTGTGGTAGGCCCGGAGCAGGGACTTTTGCAGAAATCCTGGAGCCGTGTTTGAGACCCCAGCCGAGGAAGGTGAAGTCGGCTGAACTACTTCCTTTCCTTTGTACCTCAAAATGCCGCCCGAAGGTGGTGACAGAACACTTTTCAATGTATTGGGGAAGCGATGGCCTAGTGGTATTATCGCTGGGCTGTTAATTCTGGGAACCCAGGTTCGAATCCTGCCAAGGTAGATGGTGGAATTTGAATCCAATAAAATATCTGGAATTAAGAATCTAATGATGACCATGAATTCATTGTTGGAGAACCCTATCTGGTTCACTAATGTCCCTTTAGGGAAGGAAACTACCATCCTTACCTGGTCTGGTCCCTACATGTGACTCCAGGCCCAAACAGCAATGTGGTTGACTCTTAACTGCCCTCTGGCCAATTAGGGATGAGCAATAAATGCTGCCTGGCCAGCAACACCCTTATCCCGTGAATTAATAAAGGAAAAGAAAAGAAGAAAAGATCTCCCTGGATATAGGCAGCAATGAATCATTCATTCTGTCTCCATTTCTCCTCACGGCCTCTTAAAAGCAGGCCCTTGCCCGTAGCCTCACCCTCCACCTAGCTCCAGCCTCTGATGTCAAGTGAGGGGCAACAGGAGCTGACTAGAGGGGATTAAAAGATGAAAAGTCTTCAGCCTACCTGGCCACCCTTCTTAACACATTCCAGTTCGCTCCTGCTGCTTCGAGCCTTGCACTGGCACGGGGTTTGGAGGAGGGACTGAAACGAGGCGCCGAGGGTCAGGGTTGAGAAGTTGGCATGGTCAGGCTAGTGACGAGGAAGGAGGTGCCAGGAGGATTAGAGACGGGCTGGGCGCATTGTTGGCAGGTGGAAGGTAACCCTGTAAAGATGAGATGTACTGTGGGGAGAAGGAACAGGGTCATCAAGGCAGGAGACCTCAGAACCCTGTCAAAAAATAAAAATACTGGGATCGCCACGTGCGATTTTTTTAAGGTCTTAGTGAAAATTTGTAGCTTGGATAGCGGACGCGGTTGTTTGTTCACTCGCAGAGCTACAGTGGGCAGACGTTTCGTTCCCATTCTAGGCAACGCCATCAGTGTGAGCTCTAATCAAAGTGTTGGCGCTCCTCTCCGTTCTACAATCCTCTGGACAAACAATAGTCAGAGGACACAGTAGATACCCATAACTCAACCCTACGTCAAAAATAGGTTGCAAATGACACTCCTTAGGCCGCATAAGATCACGATTGTGCACAAACCTACATCCAACACTACGTTATCAAAGAGTGAAGACCGCATACCGACAGTGAACTGAGGCGATACACAGGATCCCACGCAGCGAGCGCTGGAAACATTACATTGGCCAAATGGGGAGGAAACTGGTGACCAGGTTACACAGTGAAAAGGCACGACTAATATTCACTTGTCTCGAAATGCACAGACGATGAAGGGCATCCGTGAGACTGGGACACAGTGACCATCCTGGGACAGAGTGACTGCACTGGGACAG
>NW_025969021.1:0-17903 GCF_021869965.1 Rhincodon typus
TAGGGTCTAGGCCCGAAACGTCAGCCTTCCCGCTCCTCTGATGCTGCTTGGCCTGCTGTGTTCATCCAGCTCTACACCTTGTTATCACAGATTCTCCAGCATCTGCAGTTCCTACTATCTGTGAAAAGCTGAAGTTGTGCCCATGAATATGTGTTGGAGTGTAGTCTTCAGAGCCCAGGGGAGTATGTACCTAGAAAAAGAAGGCGATCAAGCAGAACAGGAGCAGCATTCAGGCAGTCTGTGATGGAGCAGATCTCAAGTTGAATTGTAACCCCCTATGAAGTTTAAAGAGATTTGATATTCCACTGAATCACAGAATCACAGATGTGTCACAGCACAGAAGGAGCCATTCACCTCATCATTAAATGAGCATCATTAGTCAATAGTACCTCTTACCTCTCCTTAGCCTTGTACAGTATTTTAATGCAAATAATTATTGAATGGCCCCTTGAATGCCTCAACCTGCCTCCACCACACTTCCAGGCAGTGCATTCCTTAACCTAGCTACTCACTGTGTGCAAAAAGTTTCCTCACTTCACCTTTGCATTTTTTGCACATCTCTAAATCTATGCTTTTTGTACTTGTTCCTTTTACATGTAGGAACAGTTTCTCCCGATTTAGTCTATCCAGCTCCGTCGTGACTTGAAAACCTGATCAGATTTCCTTTTCGGCTTCTCTTCAGGGAGAACAGTTCCAACATCTCCAGTCTACCCTCATAACTGAAGTTCCCCAGACCTGGAACCATTCTTGTAAACCACTTCTGCACTGTCTCCAATATGTTCACATCTTTCCTGTAATGTGACAGCCACACTGTATATAATGCTCCAGCTGAGGACAAACAAGTATTTTATACAAGTTCAACATCATCTCCTTGCTCTTGTACTCAATACCCTGGTAATGAAGCCAAAGATACTGTATGCACTGCTATTGCTCTCTCTACCTATCCTGCCATTTTCAATGATCTGTGCACATGTGCACCCAGGTCCCTCTACTCCTGTAAACCCCCACCCCCCCCACCATTAGAATTGTACTCCTTATTTTATATTACTTTCAACGTTCTTCCTATACTTAATGCCTCACCTTACACTTCTCTGCTTTGAAACTCATCTGCCACCTAACTGCCCACTCCAATCAACTTGTTAATGACCTTTTGGAGCCCATACTGTCCCCTTCACCATTTACAATTCTTCCAAGTTTAGTGTTATCTGCAAACTTGGAAATTGTCCCCTGCATATCAAGATCTGGATTATTAATATACATCAGGAAAAGCTGGGTTCTTTCACTACAAACCTTCCTAAACTATCCATTGACTGTTACACTCTGATTCCTATCACTCATCCAGTTTTGTATTCATGTAAGAAGCCTTAACGTAAGACGTCTTATACCAGAAGATGTAATTTATAGGTACAGGTCACACTGTCTAGTTTAGCATAATTACAAAGAGTATTAGGAGTCAGAGATGATAAGCCTGTCTCCACTGGGACCTTGTGCTAGACTGATTCTCATTCACGCAAGACTGTGTGACATCGTCAGATTGGGTACAGCTTAACGTAGGTTCAAAATGAACTTTTTCAGAATCATTACCTTAGACATCACATCATATTGACAGGTTGTCCTTAATCCACCTCACTGTACTTCAAAAATTCAAACACAATTTTCCTTTTACAAAACCACGCTGACTTGGCCTGATCAAGATTGATTATGATTTTCTAACTATCCTATTATAACCTCCTTAATAATGGATTGTAGCAATTTTCCTATGCCAGATGTTAGGCTAATTGGGCTATAGTTTTCAGATTTCTGTCTCCAGCCTTTCTTGAATAATAGTGTTGGATTATCCAATTTCTAATCCATCGGGACCCTTCCAGAATCGAAGGGATTCTGTAAGGCTGGAACCTGAGCCACTTATTTTAAGGCTCTTGAATGCATGCCATCTAGTCCAGGGGAACAAGCAGTGCTTTGCCTGTTGTGAATAGTCAAAGAGATGTGCTGTTTAATATGATCTGTCAGTATGGCCCACATACCTGGCCTTGTAAATTCAGTATTGGTATGATACGTTATTACTCATTAGTGTGGTAGGCAGAACATCTTTCTGATTTGACAGTTGCATCCTGTTAATGGATAATGCCACTCTGTGCTACTGCATTGAAGTAACATAAAATGGCTAGCTTCAGCTGTTGTTCAAACTTTTGAGATATCGTACCCTACCAGGTTAATGTGCAGACTGTCAGAACTAAACATGGCGGTTTTAAGCCCATTCATGAGTTTGTAAAATATATTGAGAGCAATTATCTAATTGGGGTGGTCATCATGGTTCATGGCTATAATTTTATAGCCACTACAAAGAAATGGTTCCAAGGAGATCAAAGCTGGGAAATAAATATCATGGCTCTGTGTCTATTTGAAAGGAAGGAAAGTATGGTGAGGTAGCATTGCTGGGATGGAATAACAAGAAATGGTCTTGAATCAGAAGATGTGGAATCCATGAGGGTGGAGGTAAGAAACAAAAAGGGCAAAAAAAAATAGGTAGGAGTACACTATAGACCCCAACAGTAGCTGTACATTGGGTCAGTGGATAAATCAGGAGAACGTGATGGCATGCAACAAAAGCATACATTAACCATGACTGACTTTAACCTTCATACAGATTGGGATAGCCAGATTGGCAGAGGAAGCCATTAGGAAGAATTTATAAGAGTGCAGGTATACACAAGTAACTATGTACAGTTACAGAAGGACAGTATAGTACAATATGTTCTGGATCCAGTCAGGGATCAGGCTCTTTTAAATTTGATGATGTGTAATGAGGCAGGTTTAATAAATTATGTCAGAGTAATAAATTCTCCCGGAAAATAGTGACCATAACATAGTAGAATTTAGCAGTCAGTTTGAGAGAGATGAACTTGGGTCAGAAACAACGTTGCTTAGCTTAAAAATGAGGAATTACAGAGGTATGAGAGCAGAGTTGGCTGGAGTGAACTGGAGAAGAACTTTAGCAAAAATATTCCAGGATCAATCGCAGACACTTAAGAAAATTTTTCATGTCTCACAGCGAATACATATTTCAGTGAGGAAGAAGGATTCTAGAAATGGAATAAACCAACCATGACTAATTAGAAAAGTTAAAGATAGAATCAGATTGAAAGAAAAAACATACAATGTGACAAAGATTAGTGGTAAGCCAGAAGACTCGGAACATTTTAAAAACAAACAAAAGACAACCAAAAGAATGATAAAGTTTGCGGATTACAGAAAAAATACGTGGGAAGACAAGTGATGAAGACGACACAAAGAGTTTGCAGAAGGATATATACAGGTTAAGTGATTGGGCAAAAACTTGGTAGATGGAAAATAATGCGGGGAAATGTAAGGTTATGCATTTTGGTAGGAAGAATAGAGGGGTGAACATTATTTAAATGGAGAAAGACTGCAGAAACTGACAGGCCATTTAATTTTGGAGTCATAGAGCCATAGAGTTATACACCATGGAAACAGACTCTGGTCTAGCTCATCCAAGCTGACCAGATATCCTGAACTGATTTAGTCCCATTTGCCAGCATTTGACCCATATCCCTTTAAACCTTTCCTATTCATGTACCCATCCAGATGCCTTTTAAATGTTATAATTGTACCCAACTCCACCACTTCCTCTGACAGCTCGTTCTGTTAATGCACCACCCTCTGCATGAAAAAGGTGCCCCTTAGGTCCCATTTAAATCTTTCCCCTCTCACGTTAAACCCCTCATTCATGAACGAAAAGCTATATCCAAGTTCAATGTGTGATAGGGAAGGCAATCAGAATGTTGGCCTTTATTTCAAAGAGAATGCAGTATAAAAGTAGGAAAGCTTTCATAAGACTATCAAGGCGCTAGTCAGACCACTATTGGAATACTGTGAACAGTTTTGAGCCCTTAATCTAGGGAAAACTATACTGGTATGGGAGGTAGTATGGAGAAAGTTCACTTGGCTGATATCAGATATGGAGTGATCATCTAATGAGGAGAGGTTGATTAGATTGGGCCTGTACTCGTTGGAATGTAGAAGAATGAGAGGCAACCTTATTGAAACAGACAAGATTCTTAGAGGACTTGACAGGGTAGATGCGGAAAGGTTGTTTTCTTTCATGTTTAGGACCAGAGGGCATAATCTCTGAACAAGGGAATATTTGTTATTGGATCTAGTAATAAGAATGAAACAGAATAGATAAAAAAAGAAGTAGCAAACATCTAGGCAATAGTGACCATAACAAAATATACTTTAAGATCATCATAGAGAATGACATGAGTATGACAAAAACCAAGTTAATAGTTGGAAGGAAGGTTGAGAATAGGGGAAAGTAAAATGAGCAATTATGTTGAGCGTGCTGGGGAAAGTAGACAGGAAGGAACTGTTCTCAATCATAAAAGGAAAAAGAATGAGAGGGCATGATTTAAAAAAAGGAAGGGTGAAATGAAAAAAGCTTTTTCAGTCAATGAATAGAGTATGGAATGCACTAATTGGAAGTGTAATGGAGGCAGGTTCAGTTGAGGGCATTGGATAATTATATATATAATATTAATGTGCAAGTGTATGTAAAGAAAGCAGAGGATTGGCATATGGTAATGATACTTATTTGAAGAGCTGATGCAGCTATGATGGGCCAAATGGCCCTTTTCTGCGCCAAAAGTGTTATGTGATTCAGAGAAGTTGGCATAATCTATGGTTGCCCTGATTTTTGGAATTCCTGAAATTTCTGCAAACAGCTGAGCTCTATTTTCCTGTTTTTAGAATTCCAGTGGAGATAAGACTGTAGTCTTTGGAGTATAATAAACAAAAATATGAAGTTGTTCATCCTGGAATTGCGAACAAAAGAACAGGCTACTATTTAAATGGAGAGAAACTGCAGAAAGGGATTTGGGAGTACTTGTGCATTAATTACAGAAAGCTAGCACATGGAGGACCAGGTAATCAGGAAGGCTAATGGAATGTTGCCTCTTATTTCAAGGGGTTTGGAGTATAAGAATAGGGAATTCTTACTGCAACTAGACAGTGAGACCACATTGGAATGTTGTGAGTAGTTTTTGTCCCCTTATTTAAGAAAAGATTTCATTTTATTGGAGGCAATTCAGAAAAGGTTCACTCGGATGATTTCCAATATGGAAGGATTGTCTTATGAACAAAGGCTTACCGGATTGGGATTCCACTTACTGGAATTTAGAAGAATGAGATGTGATCTCATTGAAACATATAGGATTTTTAAGGGTTTTGGCAGGGTCAATGCTGAGAGGGTGTTTGCCCTCATGGGAGAGTCTAAGACCAGATGAATAGTCTCAGAATAAAGAGGCACCAAGTTAAGACTGAGATGAGGAAGAATTTCTTCTCTCAGAGGGCTGTGAGTCTTTGGAGCTCCTTGACACGAGGAGCTGTGGGGGCTGGGTCCTTATGTGGATTTAAGGCTGAGATAGATACATTCTTGATCCGTGGGGGAATCAAGGGTTCTGGGGAAAGGTCAGGAGAGTGGACACGAGCAGTGTCAGAACAGTCATGATCCTATTGAATGGTGGAGTGGGCTCTCTGTTTACAGAGACAAGCAGGCTGTAAGAGGCCGAATGGCCTACTTTTCCTACACTTCCATGAAATTATTGACAAAGGTGTGAATAATTTCCCTTGTCATTGGGAATATTAATTAACTTTCTCCTGCTCAACAATAGAACTTATTCAATTTTTGGTAACCTTTGAGTGCTTTTATTACTTCCTTGAAATTAACTTTGTCTTTGTACATCCCTTTCCCAAATACAACAACTATAGCTTCATAGCTGCTCATTGCACACGGACATGCTCAATGTTGAATTGTGTATAAAGGTCAGAAGTAAATCTTCAGCACAAGTAAATCTTCAGCACAAATTCAGCCACACATCTGTTTCTCTTCAAATACTTTTAGTAAAGGCAAAATTGTTTCCAAATTATTCTTTTGCCCACTGTCACCATATAATATCTTTGGTGCCTTTGGTGTTACTAAAGAATATTTGCAGGGTCTGCTGAGGCATTGGGAACTTTATTTAAGAAACATCTTACTGTGGCTTCATCTTGTCTATAAGGCTGCAAGATCAAGGAGGGCAAGATCTTGTGACCATAAATCACTTCCTGTGATGAGGTGGACAAGGTCGGAAATCACACGACACCAGGTTGTAGTCCAACAGGTTTATTTGAAAACACAAACTTTTGGTGTCTCGTTCCTTCTTCAGGAATTAGTGAGAGAGGTAGTATCAGACACAGAATTTATAAGTAAAAGATCAAAGGGTCACAGCACTGATGAGGATGTATTAAACAAGCCTAAAATGCTGTTAAATCTTTAATCAGTTAGAAAGTTTTAGTTGATTAATATGTATATGTAAATCCACAAATTCCTTTGAAGTTACTGTCTTGAGAGAACTAAAGGTTTTATCAGTGTAAAGAAGAGGTGACATTTTAGGTCAGATAATGTATGTTAGGTTTGAGGCCTTGTTTAGAATCTGAATCTGTTAGAATTTCTTCCACCCCTCCACCGCACCCCCCCCAACACCCCACTCTCTCACTCTCTCTCTCCCCCGTACGGGCGCACACACACACACACTCTCTCTCTCTCCCGCACACACATGCACACATACACACACTCCCTATCTTGAACAAAGTGCTTATTTACCTTCAGAAATTCCGAGAGTGAGGGGATTTGTTGTGTGAGGGGAGTTGGTACAGTGAGGAAAGAGGTGTTGTTTATTCTTATAAGACAAGAAGTAGTCCACTAAAGCGGTCAAGGGACAATGAAACCTGAGAGATGAAGTTCTGTTTGCATTATTGAGATAATCAGGAAAGCTTATATTTTTTTTCCACAAACTGGGGCAGTTGTTTAAACAAGGATCAGGAAAGCACAATGTAAATATTCTATTAATGTATAGTTTAACTAGTTAAATTACTTTATTCAGCAATTAATTGTAATTAGTTTAAGATATTAGTTAAATAAAAAGAACATCGCTTGTTTAAAACCTGGCAGTGTGGGTTATGTTTTTGAAGCAAAGAATGCAGGAATTGGTGGACGACAGTCCAGTACTGCAGCAGATATCTTGATCTCTAATCTCTTTGTTTTTGAGTAACTGAGCAGTAGCTTGAGTTGGAGGCTCTGTTACAAGAGAACCATGTGGAAGAAGGGTCTAGACCCAAAACATCAGCTTTCCTGCTCCTCTGATGCTGCTTGGCCTGCTGTGTTCATCCAGCTCTACACCTTGTTGTCTCATGTTATTTATAATACAGGTACACCCCTGAGGAAAACATTGGTTCAAGAAAGGGAGGCTGTGACTAATAGCAAACTGGACAGCAGGGACTTAATTGTTTACATTACACTGGTGAGGCTGTTCAATGCAAGGAGCTACATCTTTAGTGGACAATTTATTGAAGCTATAGTTATACAACTCAAGGAAACTTTGAAGGACATATCGTAGTCATTGTTTCTGTCAAATAGGTATGATGTACAGCTGCCTAAGAGAATAAAGAGAGAGACTGCAGGTAGGACAACTGCAATGCACATAAAGACATCATGACTCAAAATAAACTATCTGTGGAGGAAAACAGAATATAAATGTGGTTAGAATTGAGAAGTTATAATTAAGAGGATAGATAGCATCCATTGAGGATAAGACAAGAATCCTGAAGGATTCGTTGTTAAACAATACCTGGATTATGATATATCACAATGGTTGGAGAGGAACTTGCAAAGGAAGGAATAAATCCAGTTGTATTGGTCCGCATTGGAATAAACTACTGAAGTAGGAACAAGGAGGAGGCCTTGTTGAAAAAGTACCAGCAGCAAGGCAGAAAATTTAAAAGGCAGGGTTATGAGAGTAATAATCTTTGAAGTATTGCCTCAGCCATGTGTAAATTGACACAGAAGCAGCCAGATCAGGAGAATTAGCAGGCTTTTGAAGGGGTTGATGTGAGAATTGTAGAATTATACATACAGAAGAGGACCTTTATCCCATACAGTCTACACCAACAAAACTACTCTAAATCTACACCAATCCCACTTCCCAGCACCTGACCATAGCCTTGAATGTTATGATATTTCAAGTGCTCATGCGAGTACTTTTTAAAGGTTGTGAGATTTTCTGCCTCAACCACTTTCCTGGGCATCGCATTCCAGACTCCCACCAACTTCTTGGTGAAAATGTTTTCCTCAAATCCACTCAGAACCTCCTGTGTTTAACCTTAAAATTATGCCCCCTTGTTATTGACCCTTCAATTAAGGGGAACAGCTGCTTTCTATTAATCCTGCCCAGCACCCCACCCCCTCATAAGCTTATACATTTTAATCAGGGCATCCCCCAGCCTTCTTTTTGTGGGATACAAATGCCAGTTGAGGGGCAGGATGTATGTGTACTGGTAATATAGGCTCCACCAGAACATTGACGGGGGACATGTCCAAGTGGAAAAGTTAAAAACGGAACTTGCAAATAGTTTAAAATAGTGCGATTGAGGAGGGTCTATATGAGAAATATAAACAGCCTAAATGCAAACAAAATAAGGTCGTTCAAAATTCTGTTTCGTCATGAAGAATTTCAGCTCCTCTTCTTCAAGGATTTAGGTAGATACCAGCCAACAGCAGCATATAACCAACCTGTACTCAATTGGCATGAACTTCACCAAAGATGGCTCCTGTCTGCACACCCACCTCAACTCTACTTGTTGCGAAGTTGGGTAGAGTGTTTGTGGATTGGAAGGCAGGATGTTAAAATTTGATGTTTGTAAAATGATACAGGCAAAGAGTGTGTGGTCCCTTTAAAAGATGATGTGATTTTTTTCTGTGCTTAGAGATTCAAAAAAAATTGTCTGTGGGCAGCTTGTGTGTTGCAGGTGTGCAGAGAGCTCCTGAAATCAAAAAATTTGTATCAAGGCTGTTTGGTTAGCAATCCAGGCAGCAGTTTTGTTTTGTTAGGAAGGCAACCAGTTTGAATATCAGCCAATTAATTTAAACCAGCTGATTAATTTAAATTTAAATTTAAATTTGAGGGGGCAACAGACTGTGGTAATGCAACTGATGAACTTAACTGGATTTTCTGAACAAGATGTTTTCATTAAGATGTTGCAAAATAGATTTGTGATAAAAAGGTCAGAGAGTGAATTGTTAACTGATTTATGGACAGAGTTTTTAAAGAATTTATTAATAGCATGTGGGCTTCACTGGCACTTTTTGCTTGTCCCTTATTGCTCTTGAGAAGATGGTAATGAGCATCCTGCCAGAATTTCTGCAGTCGATTTGGTGTCGGTACAGAAACAAAGTTGCTGGAAAAGCTCAGCAGGTCTGGCAGCATCTGTGAAGGAAAAAACAGAGTTAACGTTTCGGATCCAATGACCCTTCCTCGGAAGAATCACAGTCAGACCATTCAGGAGAGACGCTAGGAAGCACTTCCATATACACAGGGTGGTAGATATTTGGAACCCCGTTCCTCAAATGGCAGAGGATGCAACATCAGTAGTTAATTTTAAATGTTTGTTAGCAAAAGTATTAAAGAATATGGGTCAAAAGTAGGTATATGGAGTTAGGCCACAGATCAGCCATGATCTAAGAGAATGGGGAAGCAGGTTCAAGGGGCTGAATGGCCCACTCCTGTTCCTTTGTGTCATCACATCTCCTGCCACTATGATAGGGTGTGACTGACAGGTATTTTTACCTTTTTTATCTTATTTCTTATCTTAAATTTTTATCCCAATATTGGCACTGCATCATCAGGTGTTAATAAGGAGGACATTGCAGTGTCGAAAGAGCTGAGTTTGTTATTTTCATTTTCGAAATCTGGATTGATGCCAGGTGGTCACCTAGTTTCATTCCCTTTAATGAGGCCTTTTAGCAGATAGGTGCAAGAAAGTGGCTTTCTGGGTTATTTCAGAGGGCTGTTAAGAGTCATTGCTGTGGGTCTGGAGTCACAGGTAGTCATTACGACAATCAACAATGGTTTCATAGTCATAATTCCAGATTTTAAAATTTGTAATTCAAATTCCACCATCTGCCATGGTAGGACTGAAATCCAGGTCCCCAGAGCATTACCTGGGTCTCTGGACGACTAGTCCAGCGACAATGTCACTGCAATATCTCTTCCCTTGAGTGAGAGTACAGGTTAATTACTCAGATGAGCAGAAGGTAAGAAGTGCAGGGACTACTTCTGTTCAGAATTTACAATAATGATTTAGACTTTGAATCAAAAATACAATTTCTGAATATGCACATGACATCAAATTGTGGAGGGATAAATTTGGAGACAATACTTACCATGGAAGAGCTCAGCAAAGAATACAGAGGGCCTCAATATCTTGTAGAATAGGCAAAGAATTAACAACTGAAGTTCAACATAGTTAAGTCTGAAGTGGTGCATTTTGCTAGGAAGGGTAGGTAGATAAAACATTGATAGATTGCTTATTACTTGTAAGGCTCAAGTCTCAGTGGTGTAGAGGATAATGGATATATAGACCACAAGTATACCAATCACTGAACATTGCATAACTGAAGGACAAGATTTCATCTTTTAAAACTTTTACTGCAACAAATTAAAATCAACAAAGCTCAGACATTAGTTTGGCATGTCAGCTGCTTGATTAAGTAAAGAAAGGTATTTTTGCATTAACTAACACAACCAGAATATGTCATATGAAATTCTTTCACCATTTGCTGCACTTCTGGCAGATATGTAGCATGATGAGAACTGTCCCAGAGTGACTCCCAGTAGGATCACTTTCTCCCCAACTCCACAGTCGATTAAACCTTTCAGTGTCCTTCAACTATCATTTCTCTCCCTGTTCAAGTTTTCTGGATCTGATTATTACCAGTTAGGCACGTCTTGAAACAACTCCCATTTCCCTAAATCTTCAAGAGTCTCATTTATTCTGTTTCCTTTCTTCTGACAACAACCAAATTCTCACCAGCATTCTGCTTGGACAATAGTACAAAAATGTTCATCTGCTGCCCACGTTTGCTTTGTTACTTGTCTCAAACAGCAGCTGTACTTTTTCTTTGAGTTAAGGTGGATCAATATTAAACTGGCATCTAACACTTTGATATATTGCTGTTTCAGTTTCTCTTCCCATTGCAACCAGATCACATGGGAAGTTTCGAAGTTGAAGTGTTTATCGTGACTTCATCATCACTCTTTTCAGAATATTCCGATTCACTGTAAATTAAAGGGGCCATTTTAAAACGTAACCATCTATGGTATGGATTAATGTTCATGAAAAAATTAGCAGGCTGGTTCTCTCATCTTTTGAAAGAAGGCAGCTAGGGGTGACCTAATAGAAGTCTTTAAAGTTATGAACGGTTTGGATAGAGTCAATATAGAGAGAAAGTTTCTTCTTCTGAGCAGGTGCATAACTAAAGGCCATCAATTTAAGCAAGTTATCAAGAGATTCCCCAAATCGAAAAGTGGTGAGATGTGGAACTTGCTATCACAGGGAATGATGGAAGTGAACAAACATACACAAACATACGTGAAGAAAAGAAAGAGAGTGTTATGAGGATAAATTTAGATGAAGAAAGATGGGAGGAGGCTTGTGGAGTATAAATGCTGCCATGAACAAATGGACTAATGGACTGTTTCCGTGCTGTATATCTTATATACGTATATAATCTGATATAAATCATCAACTCACAACTAAGCAAAACTAAGCACATCAAGCTAAAAGTTCCAAACGTTTTCATGTCATCCCATTATATCTCAGTGATCTGTTCGAACATTAGTTCCAACTTATATCTTGCACTTTCTCTTTGCTTACTACCAACTGCCTAACTCCTATAAAATTGAGGGCAAATCTTTTAATACTGGCCTATATCTTTGCTTCTTTAAGTTCTTTTCCAAAAGTATTGTGCCATTCCTCCCTTTGTTCAAAAACATTCCCTTTCTCTTCTCCCATAATTGTTCCTATTTCTAGTTTGGCATATTCTGAGAAATGTTTACTTTGTGGGTTTGGGCCAGACTATGTATATGCAAATTGCTATTAGCATATACACAAATGAAATAGGGAGGCTAATTGCAAGAAGGGTTTATTTACCATTTAATACATGATTTATTGACTTGCTCCAGGCTGATCATGAATCAATCATACCTTTGTTTGTGTGCTACCGCATACGAGTCAGCTTAATCAGCATTTAAACTGTCTTAAAATAAGAAGTTGTGTTTGCAACACTTTGTATCTTAGAACCTATTACTGGCGGTAAACATTTTGATAAATATGCTTGCAACATACACCATAAAAAAATACAACAAGGCAGTAAAGTTCAAAGTGATAGCAACACACACAGAAGGGTTAAAGTACAGGAGGCCACTCAACCCACTGCATCAATGCCAGTTCTCTGCAACAGCAACTCAGCGGAGCTCAGTACAGAACATTAGTTAGGCCACAGCTGGAGTACTTTGTGCAGTTTTATTCACCACACTGTAGGAAGGATCTGATTGCACTGGAGGTGATGTAAAGGAGATTCACCAAGATGTTGCCTGGGATGGAGCACTTCAGCTATGAAGAGAGATTGGATAAGTTGAGGCATTTTTTTTGGAACAGAGATAGCTGAGGGGAGATCTCATTGAGGAGTATAAAATTATGAGGGGCATGGACAAGGTGGATAGAAAGCAGCTGTTCTCCTTAGTCAAAGGGTCAGGGACAAGGGGTCACACTTTTAAAGTGAAAGGCGTGAGGTTTTCCTCAAACTTTTTTAGAGAAAAACTCTGTCACCAGAGGGTAATGGGGGTCCAGAATGCACTGCCTAGGAGGGTAGTTGAGGTGGATAACATCACAACCTTTAAAAAGTACTTGAAAGAACACTTAAAACGTTGTAACATTTAAGTGTATGGGTCCAGTGCGACAATGTGGGACTTGTGTAGGTAGTAGCATATTTTTGGTAGTACAAGCTCAATGGGCCACAGGGCCTCTTCTGTATTGTATCATTTTATGGAAATGATTCAGTCAGTCCCACTCTCCACCTTTATATGGTGGCCATGCATTTTATTTTCTCTTAAGAAAATAAAGGTTATCGGGGTGGGTGGGAACGTGAATGTGATGTTACAATCAGACCAGCTGTGATCTTATTGAATGGCAGAGCAGGCCAGAGGGACTGAATTGCCTTCATCTGTTCCATGTTTGTGTGAACTTTGGAAAGCTATACCATTCACATTGTCATGACATGAGGTTTATAGTATTCCTTCCTGATAATTGTACCCATTATACTTAAGGTGCCACCTGTTGTCAGATAGGCCTTAATGGGTGAATAGAAAATATATATTGTGGAACTGTTTTGCTGCATTTTGATGATGTTTGCAAATCTCTATGATGTCTTTGGTATTGACCATTTCAAATGAAATTTCCCTTTGTTATTTGAAGTATCATTTGTGAATTCATGTTGAATTTGTATTTGCTCTGATTTGCATTAAAAGTGAAATCCTTTTGGCAATTTTTTGAGTTTGGTAAATTTTGTTATTTTGGCTTACTGTTCACCTAAGAGGGATCATAACAAATGTTAGGAAACCAAAAGAAAAACAAACCAGGATGCTGCCTGGACTGGAGGGCAGGTCTTATGACAAAAGGTTGAGGGAGCTAGGGCTTTTCTCATTGGAGCGAAGAAGGATGAGAGGTGACTTGATGGAGGTGTACAAGATGATGAGAGGCATAAATAGAACGGATACCCAGAGACTTTCTTATACAGAGAGTGGTGGGTGCATGGAATGCGCTGCCGGCGGTGGTAGTGGAGTCAGATACATTAGATCTTAGAGTAGGATAATAGGTTGGCACAACATTGTAGGCCGAAGGGCTTGTACTGCGCTGTACTGTTCTATGTTCTATGTTCTATTAAACCTGCAAGTATTGGAAATACCCCTCTGGCCTGCTCTGCCATTTAATTAAATCACAGCTGATCTGATTGTAAACTGAATTCTCAATTCAGGCAGTATTTGAGAGAAACAAAGTTGACAGAAGTTAATTGGCCTGGAAAAATTAACTTGCCTCTCTCTCTACAGTTGCTGCTTGACATGCTGAGTATCATCAAAACTTTCAACTTTTATTTGTCTTTTATATCTGTGTGCCGACTATCCTTGGTTAACAAATGCCTTTCGGTATTAAACAGACCCTTCGGTCCAACTAGTCCATGTCATTACATGTTCCCAAACTAAACTAGTCCAACCTGCCTGCATTTGGCCCATATCCCTCCAAGTGCTTCCTATTCATGCACTTAAGGTTCATAGAGTCACAGAGTTGTATAGGATGAAAACAGATCCTTCGGTCCAACTCATCCATGACAGCCAGATATCCTAAATAAATCTAGTGCCATTTGCCAGCATTTGGCCCATATCCCTCTATACCCATCCTATTCATATACTCATCCAGATGCCTTTTAAATGTTGTAATTGTACCAGCCTCCACCACTTCCTCTGGCAGCTCATTCCGTACACACAACAAGGCCTGTGTGAAAAAGTTGTTCCTTAGATCTCTTTTAAATCTTTGCCCTCTCACCTTAAACCTATGCCCTCTAGTTTAGGACTCCTACACCCCAGGGAAAAGATCTTGCCTATTTACCCTATCCATGCCCCGCATTATTTTATAAACCTCTATGAAGTCACCCCTCAGCCTCCGATGCTCCAGGGAAAATAGCCCCAGCCTATTCAGCCTCTCCCTATAGCTCAAACCTTCTACCCCTCGCAACATCCTTGTAAATCTTTTCTGAACCCTTTCAAGTTTCACAACATCTTTCCCATAGCAGGGAGAACAGAATTGCACGCAGTATTCCAAAAGTGGCCTAACCAATGTCCTGTACAGCTGCACCACGACCTCCCAACTCCTATACTCAGTGCACTGACCAATTAAGGCAAGCATACCAAACGCCGTCTTCACTATTCTATCTAACTGTGACTCCACTTTCAAGGAACTATAAGCCTGCACTCCAAGGTCTCTGTTCAGCAACACTCCCACGACCTTAAAAATAGGTGTATAAGTCCTGCCCTGATTTGCCTTTCCAAAATGCAGCACTTCATATTTATCTAAATTAAATTCCAACTGCCACTCCTTGGCTATCGGCCCATCTGATTGAGACCCCATTGTATTCTGAGGTAACCTTCACTGGCCATTACACCTCCACTTTTGGTATTGTCTGCAAACTTACTAACCATGCCTCCTATGTTCACATCCAAATCATTTATATAAATGACAAAAAGCAGTGGACCCAGCACCAATCCTTGTGGCGCACTGCTGGTCACAGGCCTCCAGTCTGAAAAGCAACCCTCCACCACCACCCTCTGTCTTCTATCTTCAAGCTAGTTCTGTATCCAAATAGCACTTATCAAAATGTCTTTTAAACGTTGTAACTGTACCTGCATCCACCACTTACTCTGGCAGTTCATTCTTCACACTAACCACTTTCTATGTAAAAAATTTGCCCCTCATGTCCTTTTTAAACCTTTCACCTTAACAATATGGCCCCTGGTTTTGAACTCTCCCACCTCATGGACCTGTGCTAATGACCCTATCCATGCCCCTCATGATTTTATAAACCTTTATAGAGGTTATCCCTCAACCTCCTACGCTCGAGTGAAAAAAAAGTCCGAGCCTAATTTTATAACTCAAACCGTCCATTCCTGGCACTATCCTGATACATCTATTCTGAACCCTCTCCAGTTTAATAACATCCTTCCTATAACAGAATGACCAGAACTGGACACTGTACTCCACAACAGGTCTCATAAAATCCGTATAATCTCAACATGACGTCTGAACTCCTATACTCAAATGTCTGAGTAATGAAGGTGTTATAAAGTGGTGGTCAACTGCACCCCCCCCGATAACTAAAACAAAATCATCCAGAGAGGCTCACCGTGCCATATAATCTGTTAAAAGAAGTGTGAAAAGTGGTATAACCTGCCTCTCACCCCCCAATCTGTTATACTGTTGTGGTTAAATGAAATAAACTCCTGACACTCACTCTATGTAATCAACAAGTAACAATTCATTTACCTAACTCTAACAGTGAACAAATTAACAGAACCATTAACAAACCAAACAATTCTACTCTAACTGCCAACTATTCCCAAATAAAACAAGATTCTAATGGCATGCTGTTTCAATAAAGACAATCGCACTCATGTAAACCAAAATGTAAAAAAAACGTAGTCTCTCGAAATTACAGCCAGGATACGCCTTCCAGAATGTTCTGTGCCTTCTCCGCTGATCTCCAGTCAGGAACGCCTTTCTCTGTCGAATTGTTGTGTCAAGAATATTAGCTCAGAGTGCTACTGTGCCTTCAGTTAGATGATGGTTACTCTGAGAGCTTAGAGAATTCTGTGAGTGCCAGTGATTTTCTCTTTAGAGCTGATGGTTGTTAACTCTATCAGATGGCAGTTGCTCTCAGCCCGATTTTCAAATGCCCTCTTCTTTTATACCCTTGATATCATATCAATTTCTTACAATAGGATTGGTCCTATGTTGTCAAAACCATCAGACTTAAATTTAAGAGACAACAAGGTGTAGAGCTGGATGAACACAGCAGGCCAAGCAGCATCATAGGAGCAGAGAGGCTGACATTTCGGGCCTAGACCCTTCATCAGAAAAGGGGGAGGGGAAGGGGATTCCGAAATAAATAGGGAGAGAGTGGGAGGCGGATAGAAGAGGGATAGAGGAGAGGATAGGTGGAGAGGAAACAAACAGGTCGAAGAGGCGGGGATGGAGCCAGTAAAGGTGTGTAGGTAGGGAGTTAGGAAGGGGATAGGTCAGTCCAGGGAGGACGGACAGGTCAAGGGGGCGGGATGAGGTTGGTCGGTAGGGGATGGAGGTGCGGCTTGAGGTGGGAGGAGGGGATAGGTGGGAGGAAGAACAGGTTAGGGAGGCAGGGACGAGCTGGACTGGTTTTGGGATGCGGTAGGGGGAGGGGAGATTTTGAAACTTGTGAAATCCACATTGATACCATTGGGCTGCAGGGTTCCCAAGCGGAATATGAGTTGCTGTTCCTGCAACCTTCGGGTGGCATCGTTGTGGCACTGCAGGAGGCCCAGGATGGACATGTCGTCTGAGGAACGGGAGGGGGAGTTGAAATGGTTCGCGATTGGGAGGTGCAGTTGTTTATTGCGAACCGAGCGTAGGTGTTCTGCAAAGCCGTCCCCGAGCCTCCGCTTGGTTTCCCCGATGTAGAGGAAGCCACACCGGGTACAGCGGATGCAGTATACCACATTGGCAGATGTGCAGGTGAACATCTGCTTGATGTGGAAAGTCTTCTTGGGGCCTGGGATGGGGGTGAGGGAGGAGGTATGGGGGCAGGTGTAGCACTTCCTGCGGTTGCAGGGAAAAGTGCCGGGTGTGGTGGAGCTGGAGGGGAGTGTGGAGCGGACAAGGGAGTCACGGAGAAAGTTGTCCCTCCGGAAAGCAGATAAGGGTGGGGAGGGAAAGATGTCTTTGGTGGTGGGGTCGGATTGCAGATGGCGGAAGTGTTGGAGGATGATGCGTTGGATCCGGAGGTTGGTGGGGTGGTACGTGAGGACGAGGGGGATTCTTTTTTGGTTCTTATTGCGTGGACGGGGTGTGAGGGATGAGGTGCGGGAGATGTGGGAGACACGGTTGAGGGCGTTCTCGACCACCGAGGAGGGGAAGTTACGGTCCTTGAAAAACGAGGACAACTGAGATGTACGGGAGTGGAATGCCTCATCCTGGGAGCAGATGCGGCGGAGGCGAAGGAATTGGGAATAGGGGATAGCATTTTTGCAGGAAGGTGGGTGGGAGGAGGAGTATTCTAGGTAGCTGTGGGAGTCGGTGGGTTTGAAATGAATATCGGTTTCTAGGTGGTTGCCCGATATGGAGACAGAGAGGTCCAGGAAGGGGAGAGAGGTGTTAGAGATGGTCCAGGTAAACTTAAGGTTGGGGTGGAAGGTGTTAGTGAAGTG
>NW_025969022.1:0-17890 GCF_021869965.1 Rhincodon typus
ACAGGGCGTGGTCCTGTTTTGCTCCACCCCCGCTTTCGGCTCTCCCTCTTTCTCTCTCCCCACTCTTCTCCTATCCGTCCCAACGCCTCCGCCCGGGGCTCTGCAGTTTTGTTTTATTAGTCCCGGTGGGAGGTTTTACTGCGGTAAAAGTGCAGTGTGAAGGTCAGATGAAGCTGGATGTGATAAAAAGCAGTAATCCCACCGGAATCCAACTCTGTAACCCCTTGCTAACTTACAGGTGTCTCAGTAGCTGGGTGTCTGACTGAATCCTTCCTGCACATGGAGCACGGGAATGGTCTGTCCCCGGTGTAACTGCACCATTGGGTGGTCAGCTGAGGTGGGGGACTGTATCACTGCCATTGTCCTGATATTTCCACAGTATCTCCACAGTGTGGGTATCTGTTGCCGCTCCTGGCTGGGTGATTAGGTAAATTTTAATCCAATAGACAGAACGTCCATATAGTTTCTGTCAACTGTCTGTGGTGAGATTTTATTTCAGTCTATGTTAAAAGCTCTTTCCACCGTCAATTCACTGGAACACTCACTCAGTCTGTGTAATTGGTTACGACTTTTTCGGCTGTTTACTGGAAGACCATATGTAACAGGAACAGGAGTAAGCCATTTGGTCCCTTGTGCCTGTTTTGCCATGCATTAGGACTGCGGCTGATCTGACATTCCTGATGTCTACTTTTCCAGCGTTTTCCTGTAACCCTTAATTTCCCTACTGATCAAGAATCAATCTATCTATCTCAGCCTGAAAAATACACCAAGCCTTTGCCCTGTCACCTCTTTGAGGACAGAAGTTCCAAAGACTCTCAACCCTCTGAGAGGAAAATTCTCCTCATTTCAGCTTTAAATTGGCACACTTCATTCTGAGATTATGGTTTCTCTCCAATGAGAAGGAAAATCCTCTCAGCATTTATCATGTCAAAGCACTTTAGAATCTGATTAAAACAATGGCACATGGTCTCATTGAAACAAAACTCCAACGCATAGTGTCCCACTCACTCAATTCGTGTCACTGGATAAAGGTCTTCTCGCTGTGTCACTGGATAAAGGTCTTCTCGCTGTGTACTGTGTTAGAACCCTCGCTGAGTTTTTAAAAAATCATTTTGGGTTTGAATCGGAGAGCTGAATGGTGACCTCTGGACAGTGAGTGGCAGTTGTGTTTAAAAAAAAATAAAAACTGTTTGTTTCTGAGGCCAGGCCTGGAAGTTAATTGCAGTTTGGTTCTTGATCAAAAGCTCTGTAGACTCTTCTGGCCACTAATGAGGTCACTATCTGGGAACTGGCGCCAGCAAGTCTGGCAGAGGACATGATCAAACAGAAGGAAGGGTCAAAGTTCTTTAGAATGGAGGCTTTCTGAGAAAACGTTGTTAATGTTACAACATGAAGGTTTGACAATCCAATGTACCTGTGAAACAATGCATCATACAAGCTGCTTAAGTAATTTGGTCAGTTTTGTTTTGATATTTTAATTTATCCCATGATTGTCATTGGTGTGAATGGGGCTGGAGACAAAGGTTATTGGGTTAAATCATTACTGTGTTAACTGAGGAGTATGCACAGTATGGTGTTGGCAGATGCTTGTGCCTGTGCTAGTGACTGAGTTTGATGGGAAAAGTGTCCACATGCACATCTTTGTCGCAGTGCTTACTGCCAATGTGAAAGAGGCTGAGGGAAAGATCAGAGAGTGGAGGGAGAGAACCGAGCAGGGTGGGGGGGTGGTGCGTGATTTGGAAATTGGGGTTATTCTTCGCCCATCACCCCACCACAAAACCCAGCCCACTGTTTCTCTCACTGCTTCCCTTCCCCAGCCATATGTCTTTCCCTACCCCAGCCCTGGTCCCACTCCCCTCTTTCCCCAGTATCAGCAAACTTCCAAAGATATTTCCTACATATTATGTTGCTTTTCTGAGAACCTTCAACAATTTGAGAACTGGATAGAAAACGAGAGACAGAGCAGCCACTCCAGAAGCTTCCAAAATCACTCTGCACCTTGACCTTCTTGAATGGTTGCACTTGGAGTGCTGAAGTTGCTCCCAGATTGCTGTCTGGTAAGAAGTTACAGGATTTTCATTCAGTGGTGATCAGATAGTGCTGATATCTGTGTCAGTTAAAATCATCTTGTTTTTATATCCCACCTTCAACAGAACAGAAACATAGAAAATAGGAACAGTGTAGGCCAATGTAACTTTCAGTCATGGCTGATTATTTTACTCAGTAGCCTGATCCCTTTAGCCCTCGCAAATACATATATCTTCTTCTTGGAAACATTCAATGTTTTGGCCTTAACTGCTCGAATTTCAGGGGGTCACCAGTCTCTGTGAAAAGAAATGTTTCCTCATCTCAGTCATAAACAGCCTAGCCCATGTCCTTAATCTGTGACTCCCTGGTTCTGGACTCCTTGGTCATTGACAGCATCCTTCCTGCATTTACCTGGTTAGTCCCATTAGAATTTCACTGGTTTCTGTGAGATCTTTCCTCATTCTTCTAAACTCCAGTGAAGTTCATCTTTACCAATCCATTCTGTCCTCATGTGTCGGTCCTGCCATTCCAGGAATCAGTCTGGTGAACTGTTGTGTACAGCCTCCATAGCCAAAACATCCTCCATCAGATAAGGATTCCAAATGTGCACACAATACTCCAGGTGTGGCCTCACTAAGATCATGTACAATTTCAGCAAGACATCCCTGCTCCTGTACTCAAATCCTCTCGCTATGAAGGTCAAAATACCATTTGCCTTTTTCACCTCCTGGTGCACCTGCATGCTTACTGTAAGTAACTTGTGTTTTCCTGGTTTTATAATCCAACTGGATAACCTTGAACTTAGCCACGTTATACTTTGTCAGCCTTGCATTTTTGCCCACCCTCTCAACATCAAGTCATACTGAAGTATATCCGCATCCTCCTCACAGTTCACTGTCACACCCAGCTTCATGTCTTCTACAAGCTAATAGATATGACATTTAAGTTTCCTCATCTAAGTCATCATTAGATAGTATGAATATCTGGGTTCCAGCACTGATCCCTGCAGTACCGCACTGGTCACTGGCTGACACACGAAAAAATGACTGCTTATTCTGACTCGCTTTCTTTCCTGCCAGCCAGCTCTGTATCTCTGTGAATACACAATCCTAAATGCTTTCACTTTACATGCTCATCTCTTCTGTGGGACCTTTTGAACGTCTTCTCAAATCCCAAGTAAATGACATCCACTGCCTCCTTATCAACTCTAAATGTTGCATTCTTGAAACATACCAGCAGATTTGTACAGCATGATTTCCCTCTTGTAAATCCATGCTGACAAACTCTGTCCAATCCTGTCACAGTTTTCCAGTGTTAGGCTAACCGGTCGATAATTCCATATTTTCTGTCAACCTTCTTTTTTAACTAGTAGCATTACCTTAGCTACCCTCCAATCCATAGGAATTGTTCATCTTGAAAGATGACCATCAATTTCCTCTATTTCGACTCGAGCCCCTATTTTCAGAATACATTGGTTTCTCAGGCCAAATAAAAACCGAAAGAACTGCGGATGCTGTAAATCAGGATCAAAAACAAAGTTGCTGGAAAAGCTCAGCAGGTCTGGTAGCATCTGTGAAGGTAAAAACAGAGTTAACGTTTCGGTTCGAAACAGTAACTGTTTTTTTCCTTCCCAGATGCTGCTAGACCTGCTGAGCTTTTCCAGCAATTTGTTTTTGTTATCTCTCAAGCCAGTTTAAGTACTCTGGCTGTAGATTACTAGGAGCTGGGATTTGTTGGCTTTTAATCCCATCAATTCCCCCAACACCATTTTCCTACTCACTCTAATTTCCTTCAGTTCCTGCTTCCGATATGTTCCCCAGCATTTTAGCGGTATTATTGGTGTAATCCTTTGTGATGACAGAACCAAAATATGTAGTTAATTGGTCTGCCATCTCTTTATTCCACATTATAATTACCCCTATTTCTGATTGTAAGGGATTTGTTTTCATTAATCTGTTTTTCTCTTCATTATATCTTTAGGAACTTGTACAATTTGTGTGTATATACCCCAGAAACTTACTCTTACTCTTTATTTTTCCCCTCTTAACCAATCCCTTAGTCCTGTTTTGGTGAAATATGAACTGCTCCCAGTCTTCAGATCTGCTGTTCTTTTTAGCCAATTTGTACCCCTCTTCCTTGGATCCAGTACTACCCCTAATGTCCCTGGTTAGCCATGGCAGGGCCACCTTTCCTGTTTCATTTTGTGTCTGACAGGAAAGAACAACAGTTGTAGTTCCACCAAGTGCTCTTTAAATGTTTGTTATTCCTTTAAAGTTATATTCCCTAAGTTATCGTAGCCTGATCATGTCTCATACCATCGTAATTTCCTCTGTTTAGATTTTGGTCCCTAGTCTCAGAATCAACTCTGTCGCATTCCATCTTAATGAGGCGTTTTATCACTGAGTTCTTCTTTCTCCCACAAGCGGCCTCACACGGCTAGATTGTTAATGATTCCCTTCACATTACACAATTAATATTTTGAAATTAAAGTTGCCACAGTCTCAGAAGACCTTAGGACTGCTCTGTCACTTGGGGACCGAGAGAGAGAAGGCTAATGTGCTTTAACGTGAGGGTCAATGTGCCTCAGGCAGGCAAGGTTAAGAATGTGGGATCTTCACGGTGACCTTGGGCAGTATGTGAATTGAGTACATGCATCACTCTGAATCGCAAATCAGCCATCCAGTTAACTGAGCTAACCCACTCCCAGTCATTACACAATATGCAGTCGAGATGGCCTATCTCCATTTGGGCCCTCGATGTATTGATCCTAGAATGTGTATGAGATGGTTTTTTGGAATTTCTCCTCTATGGTATTGTTGCTGAGTTGACTTGCTCAATCTATGTGCAGATTGAAGTCCCCCACAATAACCAAGATACAGGAGCAGAATTAGGCCATTCGGCCCATTGTTTCTGTTCCACCATTTGATCACGGCTGACATGTTTCTCAGCTCCATTCTCTTGCCTTCTGCTTTCTTCCGTACCTTTGATCCCCTCACAAACGAAGAACCTATCTATCTCTGTCATAAATACGCTCCGCAGCCCTCTACGGCAGTGAGCTCTAAAAAATCACCAGTCTCTGGCTGAAGAAACTCCTCCTCATCTCAGTTCTAAAGGGTTGTCCCTTTACTGTGAGGCGGTGCCCTTGGGTTCTCGTCTCTCCTACTAGTTGTAACATTTTCTCCACATCCATCTGTCTAGGCCTCTCAGTATTCTGTAAGTTCATATAGTCATACAGCATGGAAACTAGTCCATGCCGACCATGTGCTGAAACTAAACTAGTCCCACCTGCCTGCGCTTAGCCCATATCCCTGTAAACACTTCTTATTCATGTACTTATCCAAACGTCTTTTAAAAATTGTAATTGTATCCGCATCCGCACAGGAGCCACTCTCTGTGTAACAAAAAGTTGCCCTTCATGTCTTTGTTTTTCTCCTCTCGCCTTAAAAAAAAGTATGCCCTCTAGTTTTGAAATCTCCCACCCCGTGGAAAAGATATCTGTATTCACCTTATCACTACCCCTTAAGGGCAGGACTTGTACAGTTAACGGTAGGGCCCTGGATAGTGTTATACCTGAGTACCTTTCCACTTAACATGGTGCTGTAAGTGGCAACTTGTAAACTTTTCACTATACTTGTGAGTATGTATGACAATAAAGCTAATTCAGTTTGATTTTAAACATGCCCCCTAGTCTTGAAATCCCCACCTAAGAGAAAGGACACTTGCCATTTGACACCCCTCAGGATTTTTATAAACCTCCAAGTTCAACCTCAACCTCTTGTGCCCTGAGAAAGAAGTCTGAGCCTATTCCGCCTCTCCGCATAACTCAATTTCTCTTTTCCCAGCAACATCCTGGTAAATCTCTTCTGAACCCTCTCCAGCTTACTAATATCCTTCCTTTAACAGGGTGATCAGAACTGGACACAGTACTCTAGATGAAGCCTCACCAGCATCTTGTACAACTTCAACAAGATGCCCCAACTCCTGTACTGAAAGGCCTGAGCCTATGTTTATGTGTACGTGTAATGAAAACTTCAAAGAATTAGGTAACTGAAACCCAAAGTGTCTCTGTTCTACAGCATTATCCAAGGCTGTGTAAGTCCTGCCCTCCCTTTGCTTAGAATTAGAATCCCGATAGTGTGGAAACAGGCCATTCGACCTAACAAGTCCACACGAACTCTCTGAAAAGCATCCCACCAGACTCTCATTTTCTGAAGAAGGGTCCAGACCCGAAACGTCAGCTTTCCTGCCCCTCTAATGCTGCTTGGCCTGCTGTGTTCATCCAGCCCTACACCTTGTTATCCACCAGACTCTCACACCTGCTCTGTCCCTATAACCCTGCATTTCCCATGGCTAGTCCACATAACCTATACATCTCAGAATACTACGGATGATTTAGCGGGCTAATCCATCCAACCTGCACATCTTTGAACCGTGGGAGGAAACACATGGAGACACAGGTAGAATGCGCAAATTGTACACAGACAGTTGCCCGAGGCTGGAATTGAACCCAGATCTGTGGCTCTGTGAGGCAGCAGTGCTAACCACTGAGCCAGCATGCTGCCCTAAAATGCAATAGCTTGCACTCCATCTGTCATTTGTCAGCCCATAAACCCAATTGATCAACATCTCTTTGTAATCGTAGATAACCTGTCCACGAAACCATAACATTTGGTGTCATCAACAAACTTACTAACCATGCCTTCTATATTCTCTTCTATATCATTTAATAAATGACAAACACAAGTGGACCCATCACCGATCTCTGTGGAACACTGCTGGTCACAGGTCTCCAGTTGAATAACATCCTTACACCACCACACCCTGTCTCATGTCATTAAGTGAATTAAATAACCAATCGGCAAGCTCACTATGAATCCCATGTGAGCTAACTTTACAAATTTGTCTACTACGCGGAACCTTGTCAAGGGCTTTAGTAAAGTGCAAGTAAACAACGTCTACTGCTCTGCGCTCATCAGTCTTGGTTCCTTCATCAAAAAAACTCAATCAAATTTGCGAGACATGATTTCCCTCTCTCAAAACCATGCTGACGATCCCTAATCATTCCTTGCCTCTCCAAATGCTATCTTTCAGTATCACTTCCAACAGCTTACCCACAGCCAAAGTCAGACTTATTGGTCTATAATTCCTCGGCTTCTCCCTACCTCCCTTCTTAAACAAAGGCAAAACTTTAGCCACTCTCCAGTCACCTGGCACCTCACCCATATTTATAGATGATACAAATATTTCCGCGAGGAGCCCCACAATTTCCTCCCTTACTTTCCACAATGCCCTAGGATGCACGAGATCAGGTACCAGAGAATTATCCACCTTTATATTTTCTAAGACCTTCAGCACTTCCTCTCCTGCAAAGCAAACTGTTCAAAACATCAATATTTATTTCCTTGAATTCTCTAGCCTCCTTCAGTCCAACTTGTCCATGTCGACCAGGTTTCCCAAACTGAACTAGTCCCACTTGCATTTGATCCATACCTCTCTAAACCTTTCCTATTCATGTACCTATCCAAATGTCTTTTAAATCGTGTAAGTGTACCTGCATCTACCACTTCCTCTGGAGGTTCATTCCATATAAAAACTATCCTCTGTCTGAAAATGTTGCCTATTGTTTCCCTTTAAATCAATCTCCTCCTTAAAAATGTACTCTCTAGTTTTGGACTCCTCTATCCAAGAGAAAAGACCGTTGCTGCTCACCTTTATCGTTTACCCCTCAATTTTCAAACCTCTACAGAGTCACCCCTCAACCTCCTATGTTAGAGTGCAAAAAGTCCCAGCCTATCCAGTCTCTCCTCATAAGTCAAACCCTCCAGTCCTGGTGACATATATGCTGTAAGTGTAGCATGTAGCCACACAGAGTAGAACATCAATCCAGCCGCAAGAAGCATCACCTAGTTTCTATTTCTTTGGCCCTTGGTCAAATAGTTTAGCAACAGGAACTGTCCAGTTTCATACATGGAGAGTGAACGTTTGGGCTAGCTTACTCCACAGTCAAAACTGATGTGAAATAGTTATTTTATATCTCTCCCATCTGCCGAGTTTCAACACAAAGACGTCCTCCTTGATCATTAAGGTGCCCAACTCTCTCTCTAGTTGCTCTCTTGCTCGATATGTACTTGTTGAATCTCTTTGGATTATCCTCAGCCTTGGCAGATAAAGTTACCTCATGCCCTCTCTGCCTTTCTGATCTCCATCTTAAGAAATCCTCTACACTTCTTATACTATTCAAGAAGTTCATTTGAACCTAGTTGTCTATCTCTAATATGGTTCTTTTTCATTCTTGACTGGCGCCTCAATATCTTTATTAATCCATTGTTCTCTAATCAAACCAGCCCTACCTTTGGTTCAACCAGTCCATGCCAAGCATAATTCCAAGTTAAACTTGCCCCACCGGCCTGCTCCTGGCCCATATCCCTCCAAACGATTCCGAGTCATGTACTTATCCAGATGTCTTTTAAATGTTGTAATTTTGCCCACATTCACTACTTCCTCAGGATGTTCATTACAAACACGAACTACTTCTCTGTTTTTAAAAAAAAATTGCCTCTCAAGTCTTTTTTTAAATCTTCCTCCTCTCACCTTAAAAATATGCCCCCTTGTCTTGAAATCCCTCACCCTAGGGAAAAGGCACCTGCCACTCACCTTATCTATACCCTTCATGATTTTATAAATGTCTATAAAGTCACCCCTCCAATTTCTGGACTCCAGTGAAAAAAGTCTCAACCTATCCAGCCACTCCTTATAACTCAAAACCTCCATTCCTGGCAACATCTTGGTAAATTTTTTCTGAACCCTTTCCAGCTTAATGATATCCTTCATATAACAGGCGATCAGAAGTGGACACATTACCCCAGAAGAGGCCTCACCGACGTTCTGTACAAGCTCAACATAACATCCCAACTCCTCTCAAAGGTCTGAGCAATGAAGGTAAGCAGACTAAACACCTTCTTAACCACCTTGTCCACATGTAATGCAAAAATCAAGCAATGATGCACCTGAACCCCTGGGTGTCTCTGTTCTACAACACTATCCAGGGCCCTACTTTTTATTGTACAAGTCCTGCTCATGTTTGTTTTACCAAAATGCAATAACTTGCCCTTATCTAAATTAAACACCACCTGCCATTCCTCAGGCAGACTCAATAGATCAAGAAGTCTTTCTAATCTTGGACAGCTTCTTCACTGTCCACTATGCTGCCTATTTTGGTGTCATGTGCAAATTTACTAACCATGCCTTCTATATTCTTATCTTAATCATTACATAAAATGTGAAACAGAGTTGGACCCAGCACCAATCCCTATGGAACACGGCTGGTAACAGGCCTCCAGTCTGAAAAGCAATCCGCCACCACCAGTCCCTGTCTCCTGTCATTAAGGCAATTTTGTGTCCAATTGACAAGCCTGAATCACCCTGAATCCCATATGATCTAACTTTACTGATGCGTCCACCATGTATAACCTTGTCAAAGGCTTTACTAAAGTCAAAGTAAACAATGTCTCCTGCTCTGCCCTCAACAATTTTCTTTGTTATTTCCTCAAAAAACTGAATCAAGTTTGTGAAATACAATTTCCCTTGCATAAAAACATGCTGACTATCCCAATTGTTCCTTGCCTCTCTAAGTACATAAACCATATCTTTCACAATTACTCCAACTACTTACCCACCACTGAAGTCAGACTCACAGGTCTGTAGTTCCCAGGCTTCTCCTTACATCCCTTAATCAAAGGCACAACATTAGCCATTCTGCAGTCATCTGGCACGTCACCTGTAGTTATAGATGATACAATATTTCTGCAAGGTGCCCCACGTTTTCTCTTTAACTTATCACAATATGATGGAATGCACTAGAGCAGGACCTGGAGATTTAGAGTCATAGAATAATACAGCATGGAAACGGGCCCTTCAGCTCAAACTGATCCATGCTGACCATGGTGCCCTCTCAGCTAGTTCGAATTACCCAAACAAGAGGGATATTTGGTCTATATTCCTCTTAAACCCTTGCTATCCATGTACCTATCCAAATGTTTTTTAAATGTTGTGATTGTAACTGCCTCAGCCAGTTGTTCTGGCAGCCCATTCCATACGTCCACCACTCTTTGTAAGAAGAAGTTGCCCCCTCAGGTCCTTCTTAAGTCTTTCCGCTCTCGCCTTAAACCTATGACTTTGAGTTTTAACTCCTCAACCCTGGGAAAAAGACGATATGCATTCATCCTAACTATGCCCCTCATGATTTTATACACCTCAATAAGGTCACCCCCTCATTCGCCTACGTTCCAAGAAATAAAGTCCTATCCAGGCCAACATATCTCTCTAACTCAGGCCTACTAGCTCTGGCAACAGCCTTGTAAATCTTCTTTGCACACATTCCAGTTTAACTATGTCTTTCTTATAACAGGGTGACCAAAACTGTACACAATACTCCAAGTGCAGCCTCACCCACGACTTATACAACTGTAACACAACGTCCCAACTTCTGTGCTCAGTGCCTTGGTCAATGAAGGCCAGCATGCTAAGTGCCTTCTTCACCACCTTGTCAACCTGTGACGCCGCTTTCAGTGAACTATGTACTTGTACTGCTAGGTCCCTCTCTTCCACAACACTCCTCAGGACCTTACCATGAACCGTATAAGTCCTATCTTGATTTGATTTTCCAGAGTGCAACACCTCATACCTATCTGTATTGAATTGCATTTGCCAATCCTCAAACCACTTCCCCATCTGATCTAGATCCCTCTGTAATTTTTGATAACTTTCCTTGCTGTCAGCGATACCTCCTAGTCTTGTATCATCTGCAAACTTACTAATCATGCATTGTACATTCACATCCAGATCATTTATGTACGTAACAAAGGTCCCAACCCCGACCCCAGTGGCACATTGCTCATCACAGGCCTCCAATCCATGAAACAACCTTCAACCATCACCCTCTGCTTCCTCCCATCGAGCCAATTTTGGTATCCAATTAGCTAGCTTTCCCTGGATCCCATGCGACCTAATCTTCTTGACTAGCCTGCCATGTACGACCTTGTCAAAGGCCTTACTAGAATCCATATCGACAGCATCCACTGCCCTACCTCATTTATCCTCTTGGTTACCTCTTTGAAAAACTCTGAAAGATTTGTCAGACGTGACCTCCCATGCGCAATTCCATACTGACTATCCTTAATCCGATCTTGACTATCCAAATGTAGGTTGATCCTGTCCCTCAGTATCCTGTCCAATAACTTGCCTACCACTGATATCAGGTTCACTGGCCTGTAGTTCCCTGGCATGTCTCTGCTACCTTTTTTAAACAATGGAACAACATTGCCCTCCTCCAGTCTTACTGAACTTCACCAGTGGCTGAAAATGAAGCAAAAATCTCTCAGACCCCCTGCAATTCCTTCCCGAGCCTCCCACAATGTCCAAGGATTGACTTGATCGGGCCCCGGGTATTTATACACCTTAAAGCGCCATAAGGCCCAAACACCACCCCTCTGGTAATATGTACGCATTCCAAAACATTCCCATATTTCCCTTAATTCCTTAGCAGCCACGATTCTCTCCTCGTACTGACTGAGGGGAAATATTCATAAAAATCTCCCCCATCACCTGTGGCTCTACAGGATATCCATCTTTATACTTTTGAAGACGTCCATGTGAACTGTTTTCAAAAAACAGTATTTCTTTCCCTGAGTTTTCTAGCCTCCATTTTTTTCTCCACAATAAAAACTGATGCGAAATATTCCTTTAATATCTTTCTCATCTCCTGACATTCAACACAAAGGTAACCTCTTTGATCTTTACAGGGCCCTGCTCACTCTCTCGTTGCTCTCTTGCTGTTCGTGCACTTGTAGAATCTCTTTGGATTAACGTTAACATTATCTATCAAGGCAATTTCATATCCCCTCTTTGCCTTCCTGGTCTCCCGTTTAAGAATGCCCCTAAACTGTTTATACTGGTCAAGAGATTCATTTAAACCCAGTTGTTTATATCTAATGTATGGTTTTTTTTTTTTTTTTTATTTTTGACTAAAACCTGAATATCTTTTTCATCCATTGTTTTTTAATCCTACCAGCCTTACCTTTCAATCTAACAGGAACATCATGATTCTGAACTCTCGTTAATCACACTTTTTTGAAAGCCTCCCACTTCTCAGATGTCCCTTTGCCTGCAGTCTACTCCAATCAACTTCTGAATGTTCTTGTCTCATACCTTTAAATTTGCCTTACTCCAATTAAAAACTTTTTTGGAAGGCTTATCCTTTTCCATAACTGTTTTGAAACGGATAGAATTATTGTCTATTATCTTGTTCCATACTGTCACTTCTGCCCTATTACCCAAGAGAAGCTCAAGTTTTTTTTCCTCTTTCTTTAGTAGGTGCATTGACTTGTAGATAAAGAAAATGTTCTTGAACACATTTAACATTATTATTCACCATCCAAACCTTCAACACTATGGCAGTCCCAGTCAATGTTTGGAAAATTAAAATCACCAACTATTACAACCTTATTATTCTTACATATATCTGGGATCTCTCTACATATTTGTTTCTCATTTTCCCTCTGACTGTTGGGAGGCCTATTGTACAATCCCATCAGATGATCATTCCTTTCTTGTTTCTAATTTCAACCCATATGTTTTCACTGGATGATTTTTCAGAAATATCTCTTCTAGCCTGAGCAATGAAGACAAGTGTACTAAATGTCTTCTGTCTACCACTCTGTCTACCTGTGACGCAAACTTCAAAGAATGACGTACCTGAAACCCTAGGTCTCTGTTCTACAACACTACCCAGAGCCAGACCATTAATTGTATATTCCTGCCCCTGTGAAGTATTACATTTTGGTAAAACAAACATTTCTTCAAATAAAATTCAGTCTGCCATTCCTCAGCCCATTGACTCAATTGATCAAGATCTCTGTAATCCAGAAGCCAGTAGGCTGTATCCTTTAATATGACAGGAATTGAACATCAATGGAAGGATGTTCTGCTTCAATTGTACAGGGAACAGAGACCAAATCTCAAATACCACGAGCAGGTTTTGGTCTTCCGTACAATTATTCGGAGTTTCAGAGAAAGTTCACGAGATTGAAATCTGGAATAAGTGGGTTGTCTAAGGAGGATAGGTTGGGCAAGCAAAAAGAAAAGAATGAGGCTATAACTGCTGATTAAAACAGGAAAGTCAAATGATGTGAGCCAGGATACAGGGTGTGGTGAGGTAGAATCTGTATAGGTTGAGCTTAGAAACACCAACAGACAGAATATGATATTAGTGTTGTTTATAGACCCCAAATTGCAGTAATATTGGGGAAGGCAGTAGAATGGGATTTACAAGGAAGAAAGTTATGGGTGACTTCAACCTACATATAAAATGAGCAAATCATATCAGTAGCAATATAGTAGAGGAGGAATGCTTAGCGTTCATATGGTACAATTTTGTGAATCAATACATTGAAGCAGCAGATTCGTATTGGGTAATGAGAAAAGAATAATTGTCAATCAAGTTGAGCATGGGGCCTTAAGGAAGAGTGACCATAATCGGATCAGATTCTTCACTAAGATGGAGAGTGATTATTGTTGTTTCTGAGACTAGGGTCCTATAATTAATGGAAAGAAGATATAATGGTATGAGGCGTGAGCTAGTTGTGATAAATTGTGTATCCACTTTTAAATAGATGATGGGAGATGGTTAATGGCAAACATTGTAAGAGGGCTTGGACAAGATATGAAAATTATTCATCTCAATCTCTGGCATAAGAACAAATGGGAAACATGGTCAAACCAAAGCAGAGAAAGGGAAATGAACAGCTATTAAATTTAAGGAAACAGCATACAAATTAGGCAAATAAAACAACAGACCTAAAGGTTGGGAACAGTTAAGATTTCAGCAAAGGGATTTAATAACAGGAGAAAATAAAATGAGTACGGTTGCAGGGACCATTCAAACCAATAGCACTTTTTTTTTATTCATTCACAGGATATGGGCATTGCTGGCTCGGCCAGAATTTATTGCCCAGAGGGCTGTCCAGAGTCAACTGCATTGCTGTGGGACTGGAGTAACGTACAGGCCAGACCAGGTAAGAATGACAATATCTTTCTCTGAAAGATATTAATGAGCCAGATAGGTTTTTCCTGGCGGTCAACAACTGTTTCCTGATCATCATTCAACTCGTAATTCAAGATTGATAGTAAAAGCTTAGTCAAGAAGAAAATAGGGTCTCCTCACAATCTGAAACAGGTAAATTATAATAGGACACAGTGATAGTAGGCCAATAAAATGTGTCTCAGGTTTGCAAAAAGGATAACACAAATAATGTCCCAAAATTAAGGGGATCACAGGGTCTTAATGGGAATGTGGAATTGAAAGAAATTAGTTTTAGTAGGAAAATGATATTGGGAAATCCAATGGGATTACAGGCAGATAAACCCCCAGAGACAGAACCTTCATCTCTGAGCAGCTGAGGAAGTGGCCTGAGAAATAGCAGATGCGCTAGTGGGTTATCCTCAAATTTTATAGACTCTCAGAATTCCTGTGAATTGGAGGGTAGCTAACGTAACTCCAGTATTCAAGAAGGGGAGTCAGAAAACAGGGAATGAAGGTGGGGAAAAATGTTAGGGTCCACTGTAAAAGATGGAATAACAGAGTACTTGGAAGATAATGACAAGGTCAGACAGTCAGCAGAGCCGTTTTCTGTGCCGTAGATCTCTGAGACTCTGTTGGGTATGAATTCTCTCCAAGCTACTAACCATTCATTGGAACTATATTGCTATTCCTTCAGTGTTGCTGGGTCAAAATCCTGAAATCCCTTCCTAACAGCATTGTAGGTCCACCTACAGCTCATGGACTACAGTGGTTCACAAAGCAGATCACTAACACCTCCTCAGTGGCAACTAGGTTCAGCCAGCAATGCACACAGGAATTTAAAAAAAATTATCAAGGTAAAGTGGGAATGTGGAATTGAAACCTAAATAGATCTGCTTTGACCTTTTTGAGGCTCGAGGGGCAGAATGGACTGCTGTGGTTCCTATTTCATATGTTCTCTTCTCCTTTCAAAATGCATCATCTCAGCAGGAATAGTGTCTTCCCTCGGATTGAGAAGGATGAAGATTGATTTGATTAAAATTTTCCAGATGTTAATTGAAGCTGGTTGGGGGAGGGTATAGAATGGAACTAATTCACTGGGTGGGTGCAGTTGGAGCTCAAACACCCTCCTCGCCTCCAGTAATCAGACAAGTCTCGAGTTTCTTTGTTCTGTGTGCCCGCATATCCCCGGACATCTTTCATCATCTTAGTCATCAAGAATCTGTCTGCTGCTGCCTTAGAAAAATGTTTAAAGATTCTGCATTCACTGCCTTTTGCTGAAAGGAATTACAAAGATTCTCAACCCTCTGAGAGAAAGGAAATGTTCCTCACTATTTCAAATGGACACACCCCTTACCTTTAAACAATGACCCTCTGTTCTAGATTCTCTCAAAAGAGGGACCATATTTCAAACATCCACCTGGTCAGGTCCCCTCAGGATCTCTTATGTTTCAGTCGAGTCTCCTCTTTCTTTTCTAAATTCTAGCCTTTCCTCATAAGGCAATCCACTCATTCCATGTATTAGTCAATTAAATCTTCCCTGAAATGCTTCCAACATATTAACAACGTTCTATAAGTACAGTGACCAGAACTGAACCCAGTACTCCAGATGCAAGTCTCTCGAGTACAAAGGGGGACTGCATGTGTCTAAAGGTGGTCCATGAATTCCCACTTGCTTACAGTAATGCATTTTCAGAAGCTCATATCATTTATATTTATCTAATTGCAGACTGACAAAGGTTATGGTCAGTTTGTATTGTTACACAGACAGCATTATTGTGGTATTACTCAAACCTCGCACTCTCCTGGCTCTGCACAAATAATGACTGGCTCTGTAGCCAGTTCCCACAGCCTGATTTTTGTCCTGTTTTTTCAACTTCTGTCCTTTCAAGGAGATTAATGATCCAGGTGGGGTTTTATGACAATCCAGCAGCATTCATTCCACTTTTGACTGTTTTTTAAATTTATTTTCCAGGGAATTGGAAAGGGGGAATTCACAGACAGGCAGCTCAAGTCAAACATTGGATCAAGAGCTGCCAGTAACACTCGGTCCTCAGGAGCTTTGAACATGGAAGGTAAAAGCAACGTTCACAGTGAAGAGAAACCATACACGTGGTCTGTGTGGACAAGCCTTCAGTCAATTGTCTGGCCTGTCGATACGTAAATGCAATCAAAACAGGGTGACAACAATGACATCAAGCAGCACTTGCTTTGTAATGTCATGGTCATGGATCTCAGTTTGAGTTCAGCAAGAGCCACTCAGCTCCTGGTCTCCTTACAATCTTGGTGCAAACATGGACCAAACAGCTGAATTCCAAATGTGAGAGGGACTATCCGCTATCTTAAGGCTCCATTTGACACGGCATTGTATTAAGGAATCATAACAAAGCTAAAGTCAATGGGAACGAGAGGATGTTATTCTTCCTTAGATAGCTGGTTTTTGAAAAGATTGCATCTTCAGACCTCGGTAGATCAAAACAAGGTGAATTTAATCAAACTTGTACCACAGACATGTGGAAGAGGTCTCGAAGTCTAGCTTGGAGACACTCAACTTTTTACAGCTCAATACAGCATATTAAGACACCTTCGTGTCAGAATGGTTGCACGTAACATTGGTATTAAATAAATTGTATGTCAGTTACTTACGACAAAGACAGGATGCTGTTCAGTTTCTAACAAAGTTCTGAGTCCTCTAATTTCAACAGGACTTCCACTTCCACATTATCTTCCAAGATTCTCTAACCCCACCATCAGCTCACAGCATGCCGGCCTTTCCGAGTGAGTAATACTTAGGTGACTATCTTAAGCTATACAGATAGTTATTGTGGCTCAGGTAGTTTAACTGCATGTCCATAACAGTGAACCGCCAACAGTTACTTAAGGTTCAGAAACTATGTCCTTATATGGTTGTATTTGACTCTTACCTTATGCTGTACTGGTTGGACAAGTTTAATTTTCTACTTGTTCTGTGTTTTAGTGTTCTGCTCCTTTTTTCCTTTTTTTGTTTCCATTATACATTCTCTTATCCTCCTTACCCTACTTCACCCTGGTTTGGTAATACTGAATAAAGAAGAGGCTTATGATTGTAGGAAGGCAATCCTCTCAGCCGCAGGAGTTCCTCAGGATCAGGTTCTAGTCCCAACCACCTTCAGCTGTTTCATCAATGACCTTCCCTGCATCATAAGATCAGAAGTGGGAATGTTTGCTGATGATTGCACAATACTTTAGCACCGTTTGTGGCTCCTTGGATACTGAAGCAGTAGATATCTAAATGCAGTATGCCTGGACAACATTGAAGTTAGCCTGCTATGTGACAAAGAACATTTGCACCAACAAATAATGACCAAATCCAAGAAATGAGAATCTAACCACAGCCAAGTGACATTCACTGGGTATATCTTCACGGAATTCCCCATTATCATCATCCTGGGTGCTAATATTGATGAGAAACGGAATTGGAGCTGCCATCTGAATAATGTGCCTACCAAATAGGTCAAAGTGAAGAGATTCTATGGTGATTACTTCAACTCATGACTCCCCAAAGCATGTGCATCAGCAGGAATGTAATAGAACACTCTCCAACTGCTCAGATGGATGCAGCTCCAACAACGCTCGAGAAACCTTACACTATCCAGGTCAATGCAGACCACCTCCTGGTGACCCATTCGGTACCTTCAGCATTTACTCCCTCCGCCACTGAGGGACAGTGGCAGCAGTGTGCACTATCTGCAAGATGCCCTGCAGTTACTCACCCACTCTTCTTTGACAGCACCTACCAAGCCTGCA